>NC_088882.1:30042947-30146884 GCF_032884065.1 Artemia franciscana | reverse complement strand
CCGACAGACAGACCGACAGACCGACAGAATTGGCGACTGCTATATGTCACTTGGTTAATACCAAGTGCCATAAAAATATCATCCCTATTTTGAACTGTTTTACTTAAGCTTGAATTGTATTCCAAATCTTTAAGAATGACCCCTGAATCACAAAGACCGTAGAATAACTAGTTGAAATTACTAAAAATACTTTAGCACAAAGAGCAAGGTATTGTGGAGGAGACGAACCTCCTTATATACTTACTATTTTATGTTCGTTTTAAGTTTTAATGCTGCTCATTACTTCCAGTCGAAAAAAAAATCATTTATTTTGTCATTGTTTTTTTTTTAAATAATGCTAGAAAATCCTACGCCTCCTTCGTGGAAATTCTCTTCCCTCACGAAAAATTTCTGCATGGAAATATCCCTAGAGTTTCGGTTACCATTGAGCCGGGTCGCTCCTTACTTCAGTTCGTTACCACGAACTGTTTGATATTAAATTTTCAAGCGGAAAGCCCCCGGCTAATATCTCTCCTCCCCATCTCTGTCCTGTGAACGTGTCGCGTGTACATTCATTGGTATACCATCTTTTAATAGTCAAAAAATTTTCAAACAGTTTGAATGCCATATGTTTGACTCTTCATAAACATCTAGGCTATATATAACCTGTAGAGCCAACTCATTAACATTATGTAATTAAGCTCATTGAATGAGAAAAAGAAGTAACAATTTTTCATTAATGAATTTGCTTCTGTCATTTACAATCCCTTGAGGAGAATTTGAATGATTTATGCTACTAGTTGCAATCTTAAACACAATCCAAAATTTCCCTTAAGGATATTTTAGTCGTCACGCTAAATGATTATTTTTTTCAAAGGATTGCATAAGCAATTTGTAAGATGCTTTTATTGAAATTTTCAGAAGATTTTTATGTATTTGGACGTGCTCCTTTGCAACAAAGAAGTAACGATTGGGCACCAAGATCCATCTGAATTGGATCGAAATATGCCTATAGGGGAGATTGGGGCTAGATGAAACAGTTAACTTGTCGTAGAAACTTCGGAAAGGGCTCATTTAATTAGAAATTGAAACTGATAGTGCTCTTTTTAAAAGTCGATAGTAATTGGAAGGCAACTACCCACCCCCCCCCCCCCCCCACGCCCACCATTCCCCCAAGTACATCCAATCAAAATTTTGAGATAGCTACATTGTTCAGTGTAGTTAGTATGTCCGGAAAGTATATCTTTGAAGATTACATCCCCCATAGCCCTCAGCGCAAGGGTTCTAAGTTATATCCTGGGGGCATTTAAGGTTTTAAATGAAAGGGTGGTCGTAAAAACTTACGAGGGGGCTCGCTGGATTGTTAATCAAATTTTCTAATACCCTATTTTAAGATTCAAAATGATCAGAGGGCGGATACCCTCTCACACTTCGTATTTTCTCGAAATACATTTGAAATTTTGAGATGACCATTTGTTGTCGTAGAATCTTCAAAAATGCTCATTCGAACAGAAACTGAAAAGACCTATTTTCAAAGTCAAAAGTGATTGTAGGGCAACAAGCCTCCCCCCCCACACACCCATAAGATTACAACCCCCATAGCCCTCAGCGCAAGGGTTCTAACACACCCATAAATTCCCAAAACACATCTAATCATAATTTTGAGTTCGCCGTTTTGTTCAGCGTAGTTGTAAGGTGTGGAAATTATGTCTTTAAGAATAACGACCCCACAGCCCTCAGCGTAAGAGTTGTAAGCTAGGCCCTGAGGACATATTAGGTTTTGTATGAAAAGGGTAGTCGTATAAACTCTGAAGGGGGCTCATTGCATTGGAAATCAGATGCTCTAGTTCCTTTTTTAGTCGTCAAAGTGATCCAGGGCAACTGAGCCCCCCCCCCCCCTACGTTGTATTTTCCATATATGCATCTGATACAAATTTTGAAATAGCCATTTGTTCAAAAATCGTATAATATGGCCTTTGGGGTGGACAGAATCCTCCAAAGTGTGGGAGTTAGGGTTGTAAGTTATAGCCCAGGGGCATGTAAGGTTTTTACGGAAGGGGTGGTTGTGTAGACTTAAGAGAGGCTTATTTAATTTGAAATGTATAGTTCTAGTTCCCTTTTAACAGTCAAAGATGACAGAGAGTAGCAAGACCCCTCCCTGAAATCCTTTTTTCCCAAAACGCATTCAGTTGAAGTTGTGAGATAGCCATTTTGTTACCAAATATTCAAAAATCATATAACAATGTCTTTAGGGTGGACACAATCCCCCAGAACCATGGGCAAGGGTTGTAAGCTATGCCCCGGGGCATATAAGGTTTTTATGGAATAGTTGGTCGTATAAGCTTTGGAGCGGATGGAGCTCATTTGATTGGAAGTGAGAAATTTAAATGCCCCTTTTAAGAATCAAAAATGAATGAAGGGCAATCAGCCCCTTCCACCCATCCCCAAGTATATCATTCCCCAAGACATATTCGATTGAAAATTAAAAGATCCATTTGGTTCAGCCTTATTGAAAGGTCCAGTAATTATGTCTTTGGGGATCTCAACCTCCCCACAGTCCTCAGGACAAGGGCTGTAAGTTTGGCAATTCGTTCGTCGTTTACATATAGTGTATGTTATTGAGAAAGGTATGCATGTTTGAACTTTACTTTCCAAGAAGACGAAGGGCATTCAGATGAGCCTTTCAGAGAATGTTGAGGGGAGTGTTGAACTAAATCAAAACACGTTATGTGTATAAGGATTGTCAAAAGGGTGTTACACAGGAATAACTGAGTGTATTAATTTGGAAAATTCAGAAAATGATACAGGTTATGATCAAAAAGGCAATATTTGCATGCTAACAATACTACTAAAACTAACACCACTGCTGCTACCAGGTTACTTTATTTGCAGTATTGAGCGAAATTTGAGTCAAATCAAAAGACACTATGTGCTTGCAAATTGTCAAAACAGCCTATCCTAATTATTGCTTTGGGTATTAAGTTGGAACTTTCAGAGAATGCTTAAAAGGGAAGATCTTCTTATCAAAAGGCAATATGTCCACACTCTGCTAATACTACTGATACTGCTGCATTTGATACTACTACTACTAATACATCTGCCATATGAGCTCTTAGCTCTTGTTATTTAAACAGATAGAAAAAAACCTGCTGAATATTTTGATCTAATCAAATCTTAAAGACGACAGTTATTTTTTTACAATTCCAAAATAATTGTAAAACATGTTTCGGGTTTGCATTCTAGATTGCTACACTTGACATTGTTGTTATGAGGTATCAAAAATAGAGCAAAAAATATTCTATTCAACAATTAGAAACTTTTTCTTATAATATATACTTGCTGGCTGTAATCCCTTCAAATACTTTACATATTTGTGTTCTGACGTCAAAAATTCCCCTCAAAAGACTAGATTCAGCTGTTTTCGGAGCGCGTGAGAATACATGAATTAGACCAAGGGACTAACGACTCGGATTGTTCTTGAGTGATTCAGTGAAGTATTAGTTAGTTGTAACCGCTGATACCAGAAATTGTCGACGGAAGGTTGCCAAGAAGTATGGAGATAGGGGAATCGTTTATATGAATCCAATTAGGCTAGGTGTAGGTAGTTGTCATGTGTAATTACTGTCTTATCTGAATACAAATTCAGATACACAAATACACCAACAGCACTCAAGTTTTAAATTTTTTTTATGGACTCGTATCTATAAATAAAATAAAGTAAATTAGTCACTTCGCTGCAAGCAAATATTTAAATTTTATTTGTGTAAATAGGTCTGCATGAAGTAAAAACCCGAGAACATGTACTTTTTATCTGTAACTAGATATTGGGGTAACGCTTCGCGCCACCCCAACACCTAGTTGGTGGGGGTGCTTCGACCCCCCCCCCCCCCAAGCCCCCCCCCCCCCCCCCCGCGCGCGTAAGTCGTTACGCGCCATATTAGTTTTGCGCCATTGTAGTTGTGTCCCTGTGTCCCACCTGTGAATATAGATATATATATATATATATATATATATATATATATATATATATATATATATATATATATATATATATATATATATATATATATATATATATATATATATATATATATATATATATATATATATATATATATATATATATATATATATATATATATATATATATATATATATATATATATATATGTTTTTAACTATGTAAAACTTTCGAATATACAACATTCTTCGCTGTCCCATTGTCTGTACATATAAATAGATTGTCAGGTTTACCGACTCTTGAACATGCAACATATAATTGTCCATGGGAAAAACAATCCATATTCAGATCTATACCTCATTATTCTAATGATTGCCCTTGAGCTTTGTTGATGGTGATTGCTAATCAAACATTCCCTGTGCCCCCCGGCGTCCCCGATGTAGTTGTGTTTCTGTGTCCCAGTCGTCATTTATAATCGACAAACATGACGTCAGTCGACACACACGTCCCAGTCGTCATTTGTGTCCCGGTGTCCCAGTAATTTTTGCCTTTTTTAGTTTTTTTTCTTCTTTTGTATTAATACTAAAGCCAAGGTTCGAACCTGGAACCTCTCGGACCTTGAACATGGAACATAACGCTTTACCAACTCAGCTACTTCGGCTTGAATACATTTACCTTTTTTAGTTTTTTTTTTTTAGTTTTAGTTTTTTTAGTTTTCTTTTTCTCCTTTATTTTATAGTTTTTTTCCTTTTTTTAGTTTTTTTTTTCTTTTTCAGTTTTTAGTTTTTTTAGTTTTTTTTTAGTTTTTAGTTGTTTTTTTCTTTTTAGTTTTTTTGTAATTTTTACCGTTTTTTTAGTTTTTTTAGTTTTTTTCTTTTTTAGTTTTTAGTTTTTTTTTAGTTTTTTAGCTTTTTTAGTTTTTTTAGTATTTTCTTTTTAGTTTTTTTTTATTCCCTGTGTCCCGGTCTGTATATACATTCGTTTTTGAATTGGTATATGATGAAATAAATTTTTTGTTTTTTTCCTTTTTTTCTTTTTAGTTTTTTTTGGTTTTTACCTTTTTTTTAGCTATTATAGTTTTTTTGTAGTTTTTACCTTTTTTAGTTTTTTTTATTTTTATTTTTTTTAAGTTTTCTTTTTCTCCTTTATTTTTCAGTTTTTTTCCTTCTTTTAGTTTTTTTTTTCTTTATCAGTTTTTATTTTTATTTTTTTTTTTTATTAGTTTTTAGTTGTTTTTTTCTTTTTAGTTTTTATGGCACTTGGTATTAACCAAGTGACATATAGCAGTCGCCAATTCTGTCGGTCTGTCTGTCGGTATGTCGGTCCCGGTTTTGCTACTTTAGGCACTTCCAGGTAAGCTAGGACGTGAAATTTGGCAAGCGTATCAGGGACCGGACCAGATTAAATTAGAAATAGTCGTTTTCACGATTTGACCATCTGGGGGGGAGTGGGGGCCCGGTTAATTCGCAAAAAATAGAAAAAATGAAGTATTTTTAACTTATCAGCGGGTGATTGGATCTTAATTAAATTTGATGTTTGGAATGAAATTGTGTCTCAGAGCTCTTATTTTAAATCCCGACCGGTTCTGATGACATTAGGGGGAGTTAGAGGGGAAAAACCTAAAGTCCCGGTTTTGCTACTTTAGGCACTTCCAGGTAAGCTAGGACGATGAAATTTGGCAAGCGTATCAGGAACCGGACCAGATTAAATTAGAAATAGTCTTTTCCCGATTTGACCATCTGTGGGGGGGAGTGGGGGCCGGTTAATTGGGAAAAAATAGAAAAAATGAAGTATTTTTAACTTATGAGCGGGTGATTGGATCTTAATGAAATTTGATATTTGGAATGATATTGTGTCTCAGAGCTCTTATTTTAAATCCCGACCGGGTCTGATGACATTGGGGGGAGTTGGAGGGGGGAAACCTAAAATCTTGGAAAACACTTAGAGTGGAGGGATCGGGATGAAACTTGATGGGAAAAATAAGCGCAAGTCCCAGATACATGATTGACATAATCGGAACTGATTTGCTCTCTTTGGGGTAGTTGGGGGGGGGGGAGTAATTCTTAAAAATTAGAAAAATGAGGTATTTTCAACTTACGAACGGGTGATCGGATCTCAATGAAATTTGATGTTTAGAAGGATATCTTGTCTTAGAGCTCTTACTTTAAATC
Organism: Artemia franciscana; assembly: GCF_032884065.1. NCBI lineage: Eukaryota > Metazoa > Arthropoda > Branchiopoda > Anostraca > Artemiidae > Artemia > Artemia franciscana. The sequence goes on along the minus strand of NC_088882.1, from coordinate 30,140,773 downwards.
CCGACCGGATCTGGTGATGGGGGTGGGGAGTTGGGAGGGGGAAACCTAAAACTTGGAAAACACTTAGAGTGGAGGGATCGGGATGAAACATGGTGGGAAAAATAAACACAAGTCCTAGATAGATGATTGACATAAACGGAACGGATCCACTCTCTTTTGGGTAGTTGGGGGGGGGGGGATTTCTGAAAAAAAAAAATGACGTATTTTTAACTTACGAACGGGTGACCGGATCTCAATGAAATTTGATATTTAGAAGGATATCGTGGCTCAGAGCTCTTATTTTAAACCCGACCGGATCTGGTGACATTGGGGGGGGAGTTGGGAGGGAGAAACCTAAAAATTGGAAAACACTTAGAGTGGAGGGATCGGGATGAAACTTGGTGGAAAAAAGTCCTAGATACATGATTGACATAACCAGAACGGATCCGCTCTCTTTGGGGTAGTTGGGGGGGGGGTTAATTCTGAAAAATTAGAAAAAATGAGGTATTTTTAACTTACGAACGGGTGATTGGATCTCCATGAAATTTGATTTTTAGAAGGATGTCGTGTCTCAAAGCTCTTATTTTAAATCCTGGCCGGATCTGGTGACATTGGGGGAAGTTTGGGGTGGGGAAACCTAAAATGATGGGAAACGCTTAGATTGGAGGGATTGGGATGAAACTTTGTTGGAAAAATAAGCAGAAGTCTTGCATACGTGATTTACATAACTGGAACGGATCCCCTCAATTGCGGAGGGGGGGGGGTAATTCTGAAAAATAAGAAAAATGATGTATTTTTAACTTACGAAGGAGTGATCGGATCTTCATGAAGCTTCATATTTAGAAGGACCTCGTAACTCCGATATCTTATTTTAAATCTCAACCGGATCAAGCGTAATTGGGGAGGGGGGCAGTTGGGGGGACCGGAAATCTTAGAAAATACTTAAAGCGGTGAGATCAGGATGAAACTGGATGGGAAGAATAGAAACCTGTCTAAGATACGTGACTGACATAACTGGACCGGATCTGCTCTCTTTGGTGGAATTGGGGGGGGGGGGGTAATTTTGAAAATTGAGGTATTTGTAACTTACGAAAGGGTGACCAGATCTTAATGAAATTTGATATTTAGAAGGATCTTGTGCTTTAAAGTTCTTATTTAAATTCCGACCAGATCCTGTGACGTTGGGGGGAGTAGGAGGGAGAAACTGGGATTCTTGGAAAACTTGAAAATTTAGGTATTTTTATCTTACGAATAGATGATCGGATCTTAATGAAATTTGATTTTTAGAAAGAATTCATGTCTCAGAGCTCTTATTTCAAATCCCGACCAGATCGTTTGACATTGTGGGGAGTTGGAGGGGGAAATCTTGGAAAAGCACTTGGAGTGTAGGAATCAGGATGAAGCTTGGTGGATAGAATAAACAAATGTCCTTGATACGTGATTGACAGAATCGTACTGGATTCGCTCTCTTTGGTGGAGTTGGGCGGAGGGGTTCAGTGATTTGGCGAGTTTGGTGCTTCTGGACGTGCTAGGACAATGAAAATTGATAGGCATGTCAGGGAACTGCACAATTTGACTTGATAAAGCCGTTTTCCCAGATTCGACCATCTGGGGGGCTAAAGGGAGAGGAAAAATTAGAAAAAATTAGGTATTTATAACTTACGAGTGGGTGATCGGATCTTAATGAATTTTGATATTTAGAAGGACATCGTGACTCAGAGCTCTTATTTTAAATCCTGACCGGCATTAAGCCTCTTATTTTCCTTTTTAAATCAATCTATTGATTCATAGAATTTTGTTAGAGCTCATACCATAAGATCTCTTGGCTCTTAGCTCTTCTCGCCTCGTCACAAGTGCCATATGAGCTCTTAGCTCTTGTTTTTGTAGTTTTTACCTTTTTTAGTTTTTTTTTCTTCTTTTGTATTAATGCTAAGGCCAAGGTTCGAACCTGGAACCTATTTCTTAGATTTAAATATTAATATTTGTGATAATAATAAATTAAGTTTTAAAATGTATAATAAAACGGATGATTTTGATTTTGAAGTGATTAGTTTCCCATTCCCTGAAAGTAATATACACTCAAATATCACATATTCAGCGTTTTTCTCACAGTTACTTCGTTATGCAAGGATTTGTAGTAATTATATTGATTTTAAAAATAGATGTAAAATCTTAAGCCAAAAATTGATATCAAGAGGTTTTTCTGCAAATAAATTAACTTGGCAATTTAAAAAATTTAGTTTTCATTATAACGAACTTTTAAATAAATATCAAACAAATTATCTAGAAATGCTTAAAGAAATTTTTAACTAATTTCGGAGGTTCGAGAAATGTTGTCGAAGCGCCATTTATTTTGAATTGTGTTTCTAATTGAGCGGATTTTCTAAAAAATTAGCCACATGGTAAAGATGAAGTCTATAATTGTTTAGTTCATTCAGGTTTTTTGCAATGTGTTAATATTTGTGATTTGGTAAAATTTATAATATTTAGTTTACCTATTGTTGCTAAAAGGAGGGATATATTAACAGGATAAGCTTGTTTTTGGTTTTACTTGGTTGTTTTACATTTACTGTTTTTTTTTTTTCATAGGCATGTATTTTGGGGGTGATACCTGACGCGGGGATGCCATGGATATTCTGTGGTAGCCACAACACCGTGCTGGGTAGAGAATATAGAGTGGCGAAACCCTATATAGGCCAGTGTATTCTCCTGATGAGCCCTTATGTTGGGTGTTGCCTCTGAATTATTTGTCTATATTATTTTTTCTATTGTTTGGTAAATGACGACTTATACTTATTGACGACATGACTGCCTGTCCATAGATTATTCTTTATGGTTGATTGTGTGTGGCTATGCTGTTTGACCTATGTGATTGTATGGATGAGTAGGGTTAAGGCCTCATTCAAGTGCTGGTCTATATTAATCACTAATTTAGGAAAACAGTCTTCCTTTTCTCCTTCTGTCTCCTTTTTTTTTTTTTTTTTTTTTTTTTTTTTTTTTTTTTTTTTTTTTTTTTTTTTTGTGTTTGTGCTGTAGCATTGGTGATTTCTCTTTTCATTATATATTTATATATATATATATATATATATATATATATATATATATATATAGATAGATTTCTAGAAGTTTTTACCGCACCCTGGCAAATAATGATGACAAATAAATAATAATGATGACGTGTTGATTCTATCAGAGGAAAAAGAAACCAGTCCGTGTCCTTATTCTGAAGTTCCTTCTGTTGTGCGGCTAGATGAAGAACCGAAACTGTGAGTCACTAAAAAATGAACCAAAATAGTAAATTTAACCAATATCCCTGATTGCTAATCGAACATTCCCTGTGTCCCCATGGTCATTCATATATCCGCCCTGTGCCCCCCGGCGTTTCCGTTGTAGTTGTGTCCCTGTATCCCGGTCGTCATGTATATTCCCTGTGTCCCGGTGTCCCAGTCTGTAATTTCTCTTTGAGTGTCCCGGTCGTCATTTATATTCCCTGTGTCCCGGTCTGTAATTTCGTCAGTTGACAAACATGACGTGAGTCGACAAATAACTTCATGACGGCATAATGCTCAATCCTTATAATGACGTCAGTCGACACACAAACATGACGTCAGTCAACAGACAAACAACTTATTTTCATATATATAGATAGATAAAGGGAGGTGTCTTTAACTGATCGACTTATAGCTAACGATTACTTTTTAGTCTGAATGAAAATCTATTTTGTGGTTAAAAATATAAACACCAAGCATAAGGAAAAAAGGAAACAGCAAAATTATATTGCTCATACCAAGTTTAATCTTATTTCAAGGTTTAATCATGGAGCAAAGGAAAAAGAATTACCGTGATATTTTCAACATATTTTTCTTTATTTGTTTTTTTTTTCTTTTCGGACGCACAATTTTACATACAGAGAGAATGTTGCGGTGGAATTGCCCAGGGAAGTGATTTGGTTTATAATGCATTGGTTTATTATTAAGGGTGGTGGTGGTAAATCTTTGTGTAAGGAGAAGGGTAAGATCCTACTTTCCCACATGCAAACAAAATTGTTTATTTAGTTGATGGTGCCATCAATTAGGTAGTACCATGGTAAAGGGGCATATAGCACCCAAAAAAAAGTACTTTGGGTACCATTTCCACAATAGAAAGGCCGAGAAGATTGAAATGGATGCTATTATAATCTCAATGGTTGAAAATCCTAATTATGAGGTTAAATTCCTCCTCTCAGCACCCTTAATATTATTTTCAAATCTTCTACTGAGCAACAGAAACTAGAGGACTACTAGGTATATGCCCAGTTAAGTACCTATAGAGATGAAATCATGCTAAGTAATCAATTCTTACTTCATAAGATTCAGAATAATTGTAGCTAACACGTTTTGCATGCAGCTCTGCTATACTTAAACCCAACCTCCCCTGGTGTGCAAATATATAGCCCAAATTATATAATTCTAATGAACAACCCATCACTCGTTTTCACGTTCTTGTTCGTCACAGTTGATTCAATTAACAGGCACGCGGGTTGAAACGAAAGCTCCGTTGGAAGGTTACATAAAAATATTATATAAATCGGGCTATGTCCTAACATTAGTTATGTGGTAAAGCAGTAAGGGTAGTAGGGTAGTGGTGGTAAAGCATAGTGGTGCCTTATGCAAAATGTGTTAGATACAATTATGTTGCATATTAGGAAGTAAGAATTCTTTTCTTAACATGTATCTTTCTTTATAGGTAGTTAACTATACATAAACCGGTTACTGCAACAAGAGCTGTTTGAGGGCTTATTTAGACGCTAATTTAAAAAATTTCCTTTTCCAATGGAATGGCTACAAACAAGATTTTTTTTTTTTCAAAACATAGGCAGGGTAAAAAAAAACTAAATCTCCAAGAGCATCCCTCCACCCTCAATTACCACCATTAGAAATAGTGCATAGGCCTCATCTCAGTGACGGTTTAAGGCCAAATTCAAAACTGTTGATCAGTCAAGCGTACTTTTTCGTAGAATTTTAGTTGAAAAGAGCCCTTAAAAGTCAAATCGAGTGGCGATGAAACTTTGACGTCTGCATTATCTTATTGTCTACACCGTAGTAGTGTATAACAACTTCCTAAAGTACCAATACTATACTAAAAATGGCAATTTGTGGTGCCTTATCTTAAGTTACCAAAAGTTTAAAATTGCGCTTAGTTCTGAAAACGAATATAAGTAATTAAAGGATGAAATAAGAATTTTGTTGCTATTGTACCAGGTTTGGGAGCCAAGATTATCAGATAGGTCTATCCAAATATTCTATAAAATGTTGGATTTGATTATCAGAAAATTTGGTATTGGAAGGAGCAAGGACTTAAGGACTCTATCCTCCTTTCAAAGCTAAAACAAAACTCAAATGTCACTTAATTTGCTTACTTTATGTTATTACATCCTGCAACCAATTGAAATTCGAATATTCCTTCATATGTTTTATTACTGTTGAATTGAACTGCGCTAATAATGGAAATGTTGATCAAACGTTTGATCAAACATGGAAAGCAAGCCTAACGTACATGCAGTTAAGTAATTCAACTTCCAGATCGGACAAAGTTCCATAGATAAGATGGAAATAGAGCTAATTAAGTCAAGAGATTTTTGATATCCAAGCTAGTAAAATCAATAAAATCTAAAAATTGTATTTCAGATTGCAGATCACTAGTGTGTCATAAGACAGCGCAGAAGGGACAATGCCCTTTCCTCTTATAAAAAACCAGTTCTGTATGAAAATTTTGGAAAGAAAGTTCTGTACTTCCTTGTTAGTTAGTGCACACATGAGAATTTAAATCGGGAGCATAAAACAATAACCAGTTCTCACGGTCTTTATACGGGACAATTAGTGTCGGCTCGGTGGAAAACTGCAGTTTAGCAATGTTTTAGTTAATATCAAAAGGGGTAGTGAGGTAAAGTATAGTGGGTCTGCATGCATAATGTGTTAGGTACAATTATTTTGCATATTATGAACTAAGAGTTGTTTGTCCCGCTATACTTTACCTTCACCCCCCCCCCCTAGTGTGCAAATATCTAACCCAAATTTCGTTCTAGAGTATTATATTTTTATCATACTTAGGTATATTTTATTATGATTAACCTAGTAGTGTATAACACCTTCCTAAATTGGCAATACTACACTAAAAACGGTAATTTGTGGTGGTGCCATATCTAAAGTTACCAGAATTTTAAAATTGCGCTTAGTTCTAAAAACGAATATAAGTAATTAAAGGATGAAATAAGAATTTTGTTGCAATTGTACCAGGTTTGGGAGCCTAAATTATTAGATTGGTCTATCAAAACCCGTAAAATATTGGATTCGATTATCAAAAAATTGATATTGGAAGGAGCAGGGACTCGAGGGCCGACGCTCCTTTCTTATGTCTTCTCCCCCTCCCCCCTTGAAGTTAATACTGAATTCAAATGTCACTTAATTTGATAATTTTATATGATTACAATCCTAAAACCAATTGTGAAAATAATCGAATAATTTCGAAGTGAAAAACAACCAAATTGAGTCAATTTTGTCCAGGGAGTTATGACAACCAGGCAAGTAAAATCAATGAAAATCTAAAAGATGTATTTCAGAATGAAGATCACTAGCTTGAAATAAAAAAGGACACAAGATACAGTGCCCTTCCTCCTATAAAAAACCTGTTCTGTATGAAAAAGTTAGGGAAGAAGATTTGGTACTAGTACACACTTCGGTTAGCTAGTACACACTTGAGAATTGTATCACGAAGATAAATCAAGTAACCAATTCTCACGGTCTTTATATCAGACATTTAGCTTCGGATCGATGGAAGACTACATTGTATGTATATTTCAATTAAAAATATCCATGCTTTAAAAACAAATTCAGGCTATATATTTGCAAATTAGGGGGAGGGGGGTATAGCGGGTCCAACAATTCTTACCTAATTATATGCAGAATAATTGTGCCTAATGGATTAGGCATGTAGACCCGCCGTACCTTACCTTCATTACCCCCTAATATGAAAATATATTGTCCAAATCTGTTTCTAAAGTATTATATTTTTAAGTATTTAGGTATATTTCATTATCATTAACCCAGTAGTTTCTAACACCTTCCTAAAGTGCCAAAAAATAAAATTAAAACACACCAAAAACATGAAATTGATATTTATTCCTTTATAATTTCTGGGGATATTTCTAGTCTAAGCTGCTATTATGAAAGTAAAGAGTAACATTAAACCGCAAGGATTGCAAAGGGGGACTATCCCTTCATTATCCCCACCTATACCTAATGGGTCACAGAGGATGCTCATTAGACCAGAAATTGAGAGTTCTAGTCCTTTTTTATAAGTAAAAAGTGATTGGAGACCAGCCAGCCACGGGAGGGGGGACAAATTTTTTGGAGGATTAGTGTTTTCTGGGGGGAAATTTTCAACAAAAGAGCATTCTCCGCAGGGTATATTTAATTGTGTCGGGGGGGGGGGGATAAACTGGGAGGGGTATTTTCTGGGTGGGTAGACGCTGGATCCTGATGGCAAAATCTTCTGTTATGATGTCACTCTTGCAAAATAGTGCTGGGGGCAAAAGGTTCACCCGGACCCCCTGACCTTAGGAAGCGGCATGTTTGTATATATTTGAATTTCTAATTACATAATAATATAATCATCACACAATTCCTTGACTTTAAGCCATGAAGTGTCAAATCATCAATTTCAATTCAAATAGGAAATTCTGGCATGGATTCAATTACCCCTTCCTGTCTGTGCATCAAAGAAAAATCTGTGTTATAAGATTTTTTTCACTTGGGACTTGTTGTTATTTCCACTGCTGCTGCTGTTCTAACTGAAGATTCCATTGTGTAATTTGCACTTGTCAAGTATAAAAAATGACCTCTTCTTTCCTATTTATCCTTCACAAATTCGAACAAGCTAAATTAACACGTTTTTCATTCCATTTACTTTTGCTTTATCTTCTAATCGCAAATTTCATTGTGCAACATTTTCATTTGCAATTCAGTGTGATTCTTACACTTTCTTGTTCCATGCTTTTTCTTAAGCTGTTCAGAGTCATTTGTCATCTTTTATAATTCTGTATGTGCCATACATACTAAAAACACAATGACCTCTCCCGAGGGAAAGATAATGTAATTTATGCTCTTGAAATGTGCTCATAAATATGATGTCATTCGTATAATTTTTTTCAAGACTATGGCTCTAATAAAAAAAAAAAAAAAAAAAAATTGTGACCTATCTAGATTGCTTTTTCCAGCAGGAAAATATCTAGCCTCACTTGCCTATCAAATAGTACTTCTCGACTCTTCGTACTAGTTCAAAATAGCGAATCAATGGTTTCATATAATTCTGAGACCTTTCAAGTTACTCTGACATCCTTTTACATTTTTGCATAGAAAAGAAATCATCAACTGTTCTCCTATTTGCATTTTCTTTTTAAAAACCGGCACTCGGAAACGTTTAAGTTTCCCCTAGTTTAAAGCAATATATTACAAAATATCCACTCTAAGTCGGAGGTTTTTAAATGTTATTGTAAAAATTGTAATTGAAAAACATTTTGTATAGTAAAATATGATCAGATACGATTTTCAAATTAATTTCAATCATTAAAAAAGAAATTATTCAGAATTAACTGTTTGTAGAATTTCATTAGATGAAAAGTAATATATTAAATTAATTTTAAAAAGGAAACACAAGCAATAAATGATATATAAATAATTTTTGAAATGCTGAATTGATGGCAGATTGATACCCTGATCTACATCAATCAGCGTACAACAGTTTAAGTTTTTGCTAGTACCGATTTCAGGGCTGCCAAAATTTTTTTTAGAAGTGTGTCATATTTTTTGCTAAAATTTGCTTTTTCTGTCATCTCAGATTCCATAATGTGTCATATTTTTTTGCTGCAAGTGGTATCATATTTAATTGTCAAATCTTTATTTAGAGTTTTGAATATATAATCTTTTCCAAATCAGTTCAAAAAGGAGTAAACTTAACCTTATCCTATTATCTTGGGATCTTGACCTTTTTGTGACGTCATGAAAGAAATAGAAATATTCGATTAAATTAATGTTACACACTATGAATTTGTGTCTGGGCGGCCAACGAGGCAAGTTTACTTTTATAAAAGTCTTAGGGACAATCAACTCCGACAGCAAATTGAAAATAGACTTTTCGTATGACGTCGTAAACGTAATCGGCTTTATTGGCTAAGCTTTTTATTTACTCAATATGTAAGCCATTCAACCAGCTTCAATCTAGTATTTCTGTCATATTTTTTGGTGCCTTTTTAGGCCAGATGGATTATTCTGAAGGAAAGAAATCTCTGGAAATTTGTAATCTTGTCCAAGGTTGGATATCCCTCCTATACTCCTAAAAATGGGAGTTGCTGCTTATGCACACAGCTTTGGTAAACTGCATGCTGTTTAATTTTTACTATTAAGTACGTACTCAATAAAGAAACCAATTAAGTTCAGAAATTCAGCATGCATTTCGATTTGAAATTTCCGCCTATGGCTATTTTTTTTTGCGTAGTTTAAATTTTAAATACGGTGATGGCATCTGTCCTGTATTCTGCACTGTTTGTGTACTACTGCCACCGTTAGGCAGCGCTATTCCCTTCCATTAATTTGTACCTTTTCTGGAGGTAGAAAATTGAAACTTTACTTTTCTTTTATTACCATTTAAAAATCAAGACTAGGATGACAAAAATGTGCCATTTTTGTCGATTGTGTCATTTTTTTATTGAAAAATGTGTCATTTTCGTCGATTGTGTCATCATTTCGACTGAATGTGTCATTGTGTCACGCAACATCAAATAGTGTCATTTTAACACAAAATTTGTCAATTTGGCAGCCATGCTGACAATCCGATTCACAGCTACGATCCTCAGATTGATCAACATTTCAAAAATTATTTAAAACATTAATTTTAATAGATATTGAAGACTAAACAACACCAAAAGTATATAGACCGTCGTGTAAAATTTCTATTAGATTTGTACCGATTGTTTTATCTGAATATTAAAACTCCAGAATATTAATTATATATCAAGCACTGTTATTAGTGTATGTAAAAAAAATTTCATTGGATAATTACATAAGATAAATAACTTCAAAACTTATTTAAGTCATACGAAAAGCAAATGTTTTAAAGATTAAAGCTGAAACGAATAGTTATTGCCTATGCAAAGCCCTGTTTCTTCTTGGTATTACATAAAAAAAAAGTTTTTTTTTAAATTAAGGAGCGACATTAAAACTTAAACGACCAGATACTATTCTGCATATGAAAGGGGCTGTCCCCTCTGCAACGCCTCTCTCTTTACTCTAAAGTTTTCTTTATTGTTTAAAAAATAGAGTTGGGACATATTCAAAGTTTAGCATAAAGAGCGAGGCAATAATGAAGGGATAGCCCCTTTCATGTAGGAAATATTTTCTTTTCGGCTTAAGTTTTAATGTCGCTCCATACTTTCAGTGAAAAGAAAACTTTTTTTGTACATAATTTCTGAACTTTTTTCAACTAATGCAGGTTCAAATGCTGTTAGCACTTTTAAATTTATTCTTATTCTAATTAAACAGCCCCCGTGTTTCAGTTGCCGGTCTACAAATATTGGGACAGACTGTCAAACTTTAGCATAGAGAGCAAGTTGTTGAGGAGGGGGCAAACCCTCATATATTGAATAATTTCTATTCGTTTTGAGTTGTAGGGTTGTACCTTACTTTCAGTTAAAAAAACTTCTTGTTTTTCAAAAATAATGCCGGTGAATCTGGCTCACCCTGTATGAAATACACCCCCCCCCCTCATGGAACACTCCACAGTGGAAATTTCATCCAGTGTAAAGTGCACCCCCCCCCCGTCAAATTTCCTCAAGACAGTTCCACTCTCGCTGAAAATCGCCCCTCCCTGTAAAATCGCTTGTGGATGATTCAGCCAGAAAAGTTCTTCTTAGCGTTCTTTCATTTGAATAGGAATTTAAGGACTCTATAGGACTCTATAATCAGATTATCGATCACTCCAGAAATGCCCCCTTCCGTGGATATTATTTCCTGGAAATCAACCATGCAGAAAATAGTCCCCCGAATAATGATCCCAGAACATATCCACATGTACAATTTGGCAAAGAGAATGTAAGATAATTAAAAAGAAAGTAAAGGGCACTCCTCCGTATAATTCCCAACAGACATTGCCACCCTATCTGAAAATCCCCCATCCTCGTAAAACTGCTTTCGGACGATTCAGCCAGCAAAAATATTCTTAGTGTTATTTCAGTTGAATGCGACTTTAATCTCTAATTAATTTCTCGATCACACCAGAAATGCCCCCTTCCTTGGAAATTATCTTCTGTAAATCCAAACATATGGAAATTAGCCCCCCAAATAATTCCTCCGGAACATCTCCACATGTAAAATTTAGAAAAGAGAATGTAGGGCAAATAATAAGAATTTCGAATTGTAATTCTGTCAAATCCTCTCATTGCATCCGTTCCCCTTTAAAATTATCCCCTCAAAAATTTATATCCCCTAGGAAGTGTCTCCCTATAGAAATCTACCCTAAGAACAACCCCCCCCCCAAACACAAAAAGTGTTCTTCACACTTCCCAATATATGCAGTAAAAATTCAATGTGACTTTTCTTGAATGTAATTTAACAGAAAACAAGCAACATCAGTTGCAGCAACCATCAGAGAATCTACAAGGAATACAAGATTTAGGCAATATAGGCCTATTATGTCGATTTTCTCTTAGAAATGGTAATAATTAGTAGTTAATGTGTAAATCAATATTGTAAATATGTTTTCTAGTCGTTTTCAGAATTTTATGTTATTTCCTTCTGGAAAGACTTGCCTTTAAATTTTTGATTTTTTTAAAATTCATTGAAAAGTTGACTTTAGAAAAAAAGGTGAGAAGTGCCGAAATTAAGCCTTTAGGGTTTATTGTGCATTACAATGTCGCTATTGACATCATGGATGAAGTGCCAGAAATTCTAAAGACCTGTTTTCCCGACTCTGATATGGCAAACACCTAACCTGCGGCCACACCAGAACTGCGCATCTCGTGTAACGCCATCTCGCCATCTCGATCTGAATGCTGTTGATCGAGAAGACAATTTTCCTGTAAGAGGCTCCTTTTTGAGATTTATAGAAGTTCAGCAATGTACAGCCGAATATATTTATCGGGCCATAACTAAACAACTTTTTCAAGAAATTGGAGCTCCAAAAACAAACCTAATAGGATTTGCCGCAGGCAATGCGTTGGTTATGACGGGGGAGCAAGGTGGTGTGCAGGCGAAGCTGTCAGAAGACTGCCAAAGTTTATTTGTATTTGGCTGTTTATGCCATTCCATTCACCTATGTGCTAGTATAAATCTTCGCACTTTTTCACATTACAATTCGAATGTATGGAAACCACATCAGAACTACAGAAAATTGAATTCTCCTCCAGTGTGCAATTTTTCAAATTATTATTCTTTTCCCTACGTAGATCAGTAGCGACAATTGTACTTATTATTATTGGTGCTGGTTTTATTTGCTTTAAGTTTAGTGTCTTTTTTCTTTTTATCTTGTGCTGAGAACGACTAGTTTAGATACAGGCGAAATATCCGCGTTATTTTAATCTTTCATCTCTTTTCTCTCTTCTGGCAGCAGTTTCGTTTGAGGTTTTTTTTTTGTTGAGTTTTATCTCTCTTTATTGTTTGTTGTCATGGCTGGCCAGTTCGGCTTAAGAACTTTCATTGACATGATTGTCTTATTTCTTTTTTTTTACCTGTATGTAAATAAATCAAAGGTGAAGAATAAGTACGTGTTGTTTTGGAACATCAGCTAAATTCATACCTATTTAAGGAACTGATTTGATCAGGTGAAGTTTGGTACGGGGCGTGAGCTTTTTTTGGTTACCCTCTGATCACATTTGATCAGGTGAAGTTTGGTACGGGGCGTGAGCTTTTTTTGGTTACCCTCTGATCACTTTTGACCTTTAATAAGTAAAAACAGAACTTTTGACTTTCTATAGAATGAGCCCCTTTTGAAGTTTGTGCGACTTCAAAAGGGGCTCCTTCCTTCCAAAGTGTCCACGGGAAAAGAATCATAATAATAGCCCTTATTGAAGCATTATGGCTCTTTACTAGGCTATGCTGAAGAGTTTAATCTGATTTTCATTTGGAATTGCCAAGAGGCAATACAAAGAAAAATTGTCATCAAGAGACCACTTAATTCTTTTTTTCACCAGACAATTTGTGGATTAAATCTTAAATTTGGTCCTCGGTGACTTTTTTATGGACTTTTTCAAATTAGCCTCTGACCAACCCAAATTTTGTTCAGGGGAAGATAGGGGAGCTACGAATATATTCCTAAAAATTTGCATATTTTTACTAATAGGATACTCATGAGTATGGTATAGTTTTCAATAGCACATTATGATCTAGGAAAAGGCAAATTTTCAGTTAGCTTCCCCCCCCCCAAAAAAATCTCTTTGTCGGGGAATTATTCATAGCATTTAAAAATATATTCCTGAAAATCCTTTTATAAAATTTCGTTATATCAATATAATATTATTTTTTGCTTCCCTAGCCGTTAACCCCAAACACCCCGCAGTGGAAATTTCATCCAGCATAAAGTACATCCCCCCACCGTCAAATTTCCTCAAGACAGTTCCACTCTCGCTGAAAATTGCCCCTCCATGTAAAATCACTTGCGGAAGATTCAGCCAGAATTTTTTTTCTTTTCGTGAAGAATAAGTACGTTTTGTTTTGGAACATCAGCTAAGATCATATTTATTTAAGGAACTGAGTTGATCAGGTGAATTTTTCTGCGGGGTGTGAGCTTTTCTTTGTTACCCTCTGATCACTTTTGACCTTCAAAAAGTAAAAAGAGAACTTTTGACTTTGTATAGAATGAGCCCCTTTTGAAGTTTTTGCGACCATCCCTTCCTTCCGAAGTGCCCATGTGAAAAGAATCATAATAATAGCCCATATTGCAGCCTTATGGCTGTTTACTATAGGCTATGCTATACAGTTTCCTCTGATTTTCATTTGGAATTGCCAAGAGGCAATAAAAAAATTGTCAACAAAAGACCATTTTATTTTTTTTTTCACCTGACAATTTGTGCATTAAATCTTAAATTGTATCCTCGGCGACTATTTTATGGAGTTTCTCAAATTAGCCTCTGACCAACCCAATTTATATTACATCTTTGTTCAGGCGAATATAGGGGAACTACAAAAGTATCTATATATATAAAAATAAGTTGTCTGTCTGTCTGTGGATCAGGTGACGTCATGTTTCTGTGTCGGCTGACGTCATGAAATTAGTTGTCGTCATTTTTGCTTTGACGGTGATGTCATTAATGGTATTTGAGACATGCGTTCACGGAAAAATGTTTAATTGTAAAATGACTGAAGAACCTACAATGGCAACAGCCGAGGAAGCTGCTCAAAGAGTCTATGCCAAAAAACTTGCTGCTGATAGAGAAAGTAAGAAAAGAAAGCGTGCCGAGGAATCACAAGAACAGCAAGAAAACAGGCTTGCAGCTGATAGAGAAAGTAAGAAAAGAAAGCGTGCCGAGGAATCACAAGAACAGCAAGAAAACAGGCTTGCGGCTAAAGAACGCAAAACCGCGCAGTTAAATGAAAATCCACCTGGAAAGCGAGAGTCAAAACATATCAAAACTGAAAATGATAGCGATGATGATTGGGTTTGGGAATTTGACTTGGATAAGGTCATCAATGCCTACCAGATTTAAGTTAAAAAACAAAGGTTCGGCGATATGTACTTCATAGTGACGCTGAAAAATAAAGAAGAAAAAAAAACTGAAAAAATGTAAAAAACTAAAAAAACTAAAAAGAAAAAACACTCAAAGATAAATTACAGACCGGGACACAAATGACGACCGACACAGAGGGAATATAAATGACGGCCAGGAACCTCAAAGAAAAATTACAGACTGGGACACCCGGACACAAATCACGACCGGGAATATAAATGACGACCGGGACGCAGGGAAACAACTACAACGGGGACGCCGGGGGCACAGGTGGGATATATAATTGAGGACTGAGACACAGGGATTGTTTGAATAGAAATTACAGACCGGGACACAAATGACAACCGGGATACTGGGACACAGGGAATATAAATGACGACCGGGACACTCAAAGAGAAAATACAAGCTGGGACACTAGGACACAAATGACGACCGGGACACAGGGAATATAAATGCTATTTATATGCACAGACAATGGGACAGCGAAGAATGTTGTATATTCGCATGTTTTACGTAGTTAAAAATATATATTTATACATATCTCTATTCACAGGTGGGACACAGCTACAATGGCGCGTAACTAATATGGTGCGTAACGACTTACGCGCGCGGGGGGGCTTGGGGGGGGCGCGAAGCGCCCCACCAACTAGGTGTTGGGGTGGCGCGAAGCGAGTTGTGTGTATGCATGTTTGTTTGTTTGTAAAAAGAGCGTTTGCATATGACGTCATTATTAGTACATAAGGCTTTGTATATGCACAGACATATAAATATAAATGCTATTTATATGCACAGACAATGGGACAGTGAAAAATGTTGTATATTCGCATGTTTTACGTAGTTAAAAATATATATTTATATCTATCTCTATTCACAGGTGGGACACAGGGACACAGCTACAATGGCGCGTAACTAATATGGCGCGTAACGACTTACGCGTGCGGGGGGGCTTGGGGGGGCGCGAAGCGCCCCACCAACTAGGTGTTGGGGTTTCGCGAAGCGCCACCCCAACAGCTAGTTTCTAATAATTTGGATGTCTTTACTAATAGGATACCCATGAGTATGGTATAGTTTTCAATAGCCCATTACGATCTAGGAAAAGGCGACTTTTCAGTTAAGTTTCAAAAAAAAAAAAAATTTAGTGCCTTTGTTTGGGAAAAATTCATAGCATTAAAAAAACATATTCCTGAAAATCCTTTAATAAAATATGGTTATATCAATATAAT
This sequence comes from Artemia franciscana, assembly GCF_032884065.1. Taxonomy (NCBI): domain Eukaryota; kingdom Metazoa; phylum Arthropoda; class Branchiopoda; order Anostraca; family Artemiidae; genus Artemia; species Artemia franciscana. The sequence continues at coordinate 30,124,819 of NC_088882.1, read as the reverse complement.
ATTAGTTTTTGCTAATCCCTAGCCGTCCCTCATCTCTTTAAAGCTACGTTTAAAAACAAGTAATGGAAACATTAGAATTGTATTTACCCTTTTTACTCTTTGGACTATTGAAGGATTTTCAGCGGGATCCTTTTCACAACATATCCCATTTCGGACATTACATTGTACATTTCCCCGTGTTTTTATCCCAAAAGACCAGGACAATTTATTAAATGTGAAGCTAGACATATCTAACGTGTTATAAAGAGGTCATTTTCAAAATATAATTAAAATATAAAGAGGTAATTTTCAAAATTTTCACCAGCGTCCAGTAGTTAAACTAGCTCATCTAGAGTAAAAAGAAATTAGTTTTCACATTTGTTAGACAAAAAAGTGGGGCTTTGGATGGAGAAGAAAAAATATTAAAAGTAAAAGTAAATTCTTTAATTAGATCAGCGATAACCAGTTTTTGCCGATCGAGGGATAAGTTCTACATAATGAGGCGAAAAGGCATTTCTCAAAATTCAAAGGGCAATTTTCGCTTGAGAAAAACAAAACACTAATCTAAAGGTATTTTTCCTTATCTAGGGGCTAATTTTACACCCTTCTCATTAGTGCGCCTGCATATAACATGGAAAAGAGGCAAAATAATCATTCATTACGCTGATAAATAGCGTTATGCCAATGATTTTGTCGTTGATTTAGTAATTTTCTTCAATAATCTAGTGATTTATGTGCTGATTTAGTGATTTTTTTTCAAAAATCTAATGACTTAATTCACCGTGAGGCAACCCCAAAAGATTTTTCCAGGAGACGGTTCTCCTATATGAAAGGGACTGTCCCCTCCTCAACGCCCCGCTGTTTACGCTAAAGTTTTTTTTATTGTTTAAAAAAGTAGAGTTGTGAGAAAGTCAAAATTTAGCGTAAGAGCGGGGCATTGAGGAAGGATATTCCCATTCATATACGAGATAATTTCTGTTCGTTTTAAGTTCTAATGTCGCTCCTTACTTAAAGCTAAAAAAAAGTTTTTTTTATTTAATTTCTGATCGTTTTTTAATTAATACAGGTTTTGATTTTGGCTAGCCGTACATGAATAATTAAAACAAAATTTACATATTAATTTAACTTTTTGTCTAAATTTTGTCTAGTTTCAAAATAACAATTTTGAGAAAAAGGGGGTGGGGAAAGGGGCATAGTGGCCCTCCGAATTTCTTATTTCTTAAAAATACCACTAGACCTTTTAATTTTATTAACGAACGTTTTTATTAGTAACAAATATATGTAACATACCAATTAACTTACGTAGCGAACTTCTATGCTGATATATTCCAGAGGAATGGCCCCTGGATAACAAACATCGTTTAATTAAAATAAATAGCTCTTTTGAAAATAATAATAATGCTTTAGCGTAAAGAGCAAGGTATTGAGGAGGAGAAAAACACCCTCATATGTGTAGTAATTTTGTTTGTTTTAAGATTGAATGCTGCTCTTTACTTTCAGTTAAAAAACTTATTTGTTTAATTTCTCCTTTTTTTAAATAATACTGGAAAATCCAGCGCGCCCTTCATGGAAATTTACTTCACCCATGGTAAATTCCTCCGTGGAAAGATCCTCTCAAGTAACTCCCTCTTCCCGATCTCCCCACCACCACCCGAAAAATCACCCCTGAAAACGCCAGTGTACTTCCCAATAACCAACACGATATGTAAACTATTGACAAAACTCATAACTTGCAGCCTTTCTGCAGGGGACTCTGGGGGATTAAGTGGTCCTCAAAGAGATAGTTATTAGATATTTTGACTATGCTGAACATAATGGAAAAATGGTAAAAATGAGCGTGTGAGGGGGCCTAGTTGCCCTCCAATTTTTTGTTCACTTAAAAAGGCACTAAAACTCTTAATTTCAGTTAGAATTAGCCCTCTTACGATATTCTAGGACCACTCGGTCGATACGATCATCCCTGGGAAAAAAATTAAAATAAGCATGCATCCGTAATCTTTCCTCTGTCAAAAATACAAAATTCTATATTTTCAAACAGTTTGTTATAGTGATCTGTAGTAAGGAGCGACGGCTCAATAGTAAACGAAAGTCTAAAAAACTGAATTTCAATACTAATAGATACATTAAAAAGAATCAAATTTAGCCTTACCCATGAAAAGATACGAGCCTGAGAAAATTTGCCTTATTTTGGAAAATAGATGATTTTTAGGAGATACCCCCTAAAAGTCGTAGAATCTTGACGAAAATCACACCATCGCATTCGGCGTAACAGAAAACCCCACTGTAGAGATTTCAAGCTCCTATCTACAAAAATGTGGAACTTCGTATCTTTTGCCAAAAGTTCGATCACGGGTGCGTGTTTATTTGTTTGTTTTTTTCTTCTTTTTCCCAGGGGTGATCGTATCGACGGTAGGGGTGACAGTGGTCCTATAATGTCGTGAGAGGGCTCATTCTAATGGAAATGAAAATTTTTAGTGCCCTTCCTAAGTGACCAAAAAAATTGGAGGTCAGCTAGGTACCCTGCCACGCTCGTTTTTTCCCAAAAGTCAATGGATCAAAATTTTGAGTTAGCCAGTTTTTCAGCATAGTAGAAAAATAATAAGATGTCTTTGGTGACGACTTACTCCCCCAGAGTTCCCAGGGAGGGGCTACAAGTTACAAACTTTGACGAGTGTTTACATACAGTAATGGTTATTGGGAAGTGTACAGACGTTTTCAGGGGGATTTTTTGTTGTTGGGGGGGGGTTTAGGGGAGGAAGCTGCGTGGAACGATCTTTACTCGGAGGAATGTGTCAAGGTGGTAGAGAAATTCCATGAAGGGGGCTCAGGATTTTCTAGTATTATTTAAACAAAAACAATAAAAAATAAATATGAAAAAGTTTTTCAACTGAAAGTAAGGAGCAGCATTAAAACTTAAAAAGAACAGAAATTATTACGAATATAAGGGCTTCATCTCCTCCTAAATACCTAGCTCTTTACGCTAAAGTACTTTTAGTAATTTCAACTATTTATTCTACGGCCTTTGTCATTCTTAAAGAATTGGGACAAAATTTAAGCTTTAGTGTAAAGAGCAAGGTACAGACGAGGGGGCAAACCCGCTCATATATGTAATAAAAACACACAAATATACAAATTCGTTACGCAAATTAATTTTTAATTTATGTAAATTTATTACAAAGCTAATTTTTGTACATAATCACTTTTTGTAAATTTAAATTGATGACACCGTCATAAAGTCCAACAAACTCCAACAAAGCGGACTTTTGCACAGTGCACTTTTGGTTGATTCCCCCGTTATTTTCAAATTTAAAAGATTTCCTTTTCAATGGAATGGCTACAAAAAAGATTTTTTTTTTTTTTCAAAACATAGGCAGGGTAAAAAAAAAACTAAATCTGCAAGAGCATCCCTCCACCCTCAATTACCACCATTAGAAATAGTGCATAGGCCTCATCTCAGTGACGGTTTAAGGCCAAATTCAAAACTGTTGATCAGTCAAGCGTACTTTTTCGTAGAATTTTAGTTGAAGAGCCCTTAAAAGTCAAATCGAGTGGCGATGAAACTTTGACGTCTGCATTATCTTATTGTCTACACCGTAGTAGTGTATAACACCTTCCTAAAGTGCCAATACTACACTAAAAATGGCAATTTGTGGTGCCATATCTTAAGTTACCAAAAGTTTAAAATTGCGCTTAGTTCTGAAAACAAATTTAAGTAATTTAAGGATGAAATAAGAATTTTGCTGCTATTGTACCAGGTTTGGGAGCCAAGATTATCAGATAGGTCTATCCAAATATTCTATAAAATGTTGGATTTGATTATCAGAAAATTTGGTATTGGAAGGAGCAAGGACTTAAGGACTCTATCCTCCTTTCAAAGCTAAAACAAAACTCAAATGTCACTTAATTTGCTTACTTTATATTATTACATCCTACAACCAATTGAAATTCCAATGTTCTTTTGTAGGTTTTATTACTGTTGAATTGAACTGCGCTAATAATAGAAATTTTGATCAAACGTTTGATCAAACATGGAAAGCAAACCTAACGTACATGCAGTTAAGTAATTCAACTTCCAGATCGGACAAATTTCCATAGATAAGATGAAAATTGAGCTAATTAAGTCTAGAGATTTTTGATATCCAAGCTAGTAAAATCAATAAAATCTAAAAATTGTATTTCAGATTACAGATCACTAGTATGTCATAAAACAGCGCAAAAGGGACAATGCACTTTCCTCTTATAAACAAGAGCTAAGAGCTCATATGGCACTTGTGACGAGGCGAGAAGAGCTAAGAGCCAAGAGATCATATGGTATGAGCTCTAACAAAATTCTATGAATCAATAGATTGATTTAAAAAGGAAAATAAGAGGATTAATGCCGGTCAAGATTTAAAATAAGAGCTCTGAGTCACGATGTCCTTCTAAATATCAAAGTTCATTAAGATCCGATCACCCACTCCTAAGTTATAAATACCTATTTTTTTCTAATTTTTACTCTCCCTTTAGCCCCCCAGATGGTCGAATTTGGGAAAACGACTTTATCAAGTCAAATTGTGCAGCTCCCTGACACACCTACCAATTTTCATCGTCCTAGCACGTCCAGAAGCACCAAACTCGCCAAATCACTGAACCCCTCCCCCCCAACTCCCTCAAAGAGAGCCAATCCAGTACGATTCTGTCAATCACGTATCAAGGACATTTGTTTATTCTATCCACCAAGCTTCATCCCGATTCCTCCAATCCAAGTGTTTTTCCAAGATTTCCCCCTCCAAGTCCCCCCAATGTCAAAAGATCTGGTCGGGATTTGAAATAAGAGCTCTGAGACATGAATTCCTTCTAAAAATTAAATTTAATTAAGATCCGATCATCTATTCGTAAGATAAAAATACCCCAATTTTCACGTTTTCCAAGAATTCCGGTTTCCCCCTCCAACTCCCCCGAATGTCACAGGATCTGGTCGGAATTTGATATTAGAACTTTAAAGCACAAGATCCTTCTAAATATCAAATTTCATTAAGATCTGGTCACCCTTTCGTAAGTTACAAATACCTCAATTTTCAAAATTACCCCCCCCCCCCCTCCAATTCCACCAAAGAGAGCAGATTCGGTCCAGTTATGTCAGTTAAAATAAGAGATCTGAGTTACGAGGTCTTTCGAAATATGAAGTTTCATGAAGATCCGATCACTCCTTCGTAAGTTAAAAATACGTCATTTTTTCTTATTTTTCAGAATTACCCCCCCCCCCCAATAGAGCGGATCCGTTCCGATTATGTAAATCACGTATGTAAGACTTCTGCTTATTTTTCCAACCAAGTTTCATCCCGATCCCTCCAATCTAAGGATTCCATCATTTTAGGTTTCCCCACCCCACTTCCCCCAATGTCACCAGATCCGGTCAGGATTTAAAATAAGAGCTTTGAGACACGATATTCTTCTAAACATCAAATTTCATTGGGATCCGATCACCCGTTCGTAAGTTAAAAATACCTCATTTTTTCTAATTTTTCAGAATTAACCCCTCTCCCAACGACCCCAAAGAGAGCGGATCCGTTCTGGTTATGTCAATCATGTATCTAGGACTCATGATTATTTTTCCCACCAAGTTTCATCCCGATCCCTCCACTCTAAGTGTTTTCCAAGTTTTAGGTTTCCCCCTCTCAACTCCCCCCAATGTCACCAGATCCGGTCGGGTTTTAAATAAGAGCTCTGAGACACGATATCCTTCTAAATATCAAATTTCATTGAGATCCGATCACCCGTTCGTAAGTTAAAAATACCTCATTTTTTCTAATTTTTCAGAAATAACCCCCCCCCAACTACCCCAAAGAGAGCTGATCCGTTCCGTTTATTTCAATCATCTATCTAGGACTTGTGTTTATTTTTCCCACCATGTTTCATCCCGATCCCTCCACTTACGAATCCCTCCAAGTATTTTCCAAGTTTTAGGTTTCCCCCTCCCAACTCCCCCCGTCACCAGATCCGGTCGGGATTTAAAATAAGAGCTCTAAGACACGGTATCCTTCTAAACACCAAATTTCATTGATATCCGATCACCCATTCGTAAGTTAAAAATACCTCATTTTTTCTAATTTTTCAGAATTACCCCCCGCCCCAACTACCGCGAAGAGAGCGGATCCGTTCCGATTATGTCAATCATGTATCTGGGACTTGTGCTTATTTTTCCCATCAAGTTTCATACCGATCCCTCCACTCTAAGTGTTTTCCAAGATTTTAGGTTTTCCCCCTCCAACACCCCCCAATGTCATCAGATCCGGTCGGGATTTAAAATAAGAGCTCTGAGACACAATATCATTCCAAACATCAAATTTCATTAAGATCCAATCACCTGCTCATAAGTTAAAAATACTTCATTTTTTCAATTTTTTCCGAATTAATCGGAAAAAATCGAATTAATCGAATTAATCGGATATGGCACTTGGTTAATACCAAGTGCCATAAAAACCAGTTCTGTATGAAAATTTTTGAAAGAAAGTTCTGCACTTCCTTGTTAGTTAGTGTACACATGAGAATTTAAATCGGGAACATAAAACAATAACCAGTTCTCACGGTCTTTATACCGGACAATTAGTGTCGGCTCGGTGGAAAACTGCAGTTTAGCAATGTTTTAGTTAATATCAAAAGGGGTAGTGAGGTAAAGTATAGTGGGTCTGCATGCATAATGTGTTAGGTACAATTATTTTGCATATTATGAACTAGGAGTTGTTGGACCAACTATACTTTACCCTCACCCCCCCCCCCTAATGTGCAAATATCTAACCCAAATTTCGTAATGCATTTACACTGTAATTTGCACTTGTCAAGTATAAAAAATGAACTCTTCTTTCCTATTTATCCTTCACAAATTCGAACAAGCTAAATTCGAACAAGCTTTGGCTCTAATAAAAAAAACAAAAAAAAAAAAATTAAACTCGTGACCTATCTAGATTGCTTTTTCCAGCAGGAAAATTTCTAGCCTTACCTGCCTATCAAATAGTACTTCTCGACTCTTCGTACTAGTTCAAAATAGCGAATCAATGGTTTCATATAATTCTGAGACCTTTCAAGTTACTCTGACATCCTTTTACATTTTTGCATAGAAAAGAAATCATCAACTGTTCTCCTATTTGCATTTTCTTTTTAAAAACCGGCACTCGGAAACGTTTAAGTTTCCCCTAGTTTAAAGCAATATATTACAAAATATCCACTCTAAGTCGGAGGTTTTTAAATGTTATTGTAAAAATTGTAATTGAAAAACATTTTGTATAGTAAAATATGATCAGATACGATTTTCAAATTAATTTCAATCATTAAAAAAGAAATTATTCAGAATTAACTGTTTGTAGAATTTCATTAGATAAAAAGTAACATATTTAATTAATTTTAAAAAGGAAAGACATTGATTAAAATGGAAAATAAATAATTTTTGAAATGCTGAATTGATGGCAGATTGATACCCTGATCTACATCAATCAGCGTACAACAGTTTAAGTTTTTGCTAGTACCGATTTCAGGGCTGCCAAAATTTTTTTTAAGGAGTGTGTCATATTTTTTCCTAAAATTTGCTTTTTCTGTCATCTCAGATTCCATAATGTGTCATATTTTTTTGCTACAAGTGGTATCATATTTAATTGTCAAATCTTTATTTAGAGTTTTGAATATATATAATCTTTTCCAAATCAGTTCAAAAATGAGTAAACTTAACCTTATCCTATTATCTTGGGATCTTGACCTTTTTGTGACGTCATGAAAGAAATAGAAATATTCGATTAAATTAATGTTACACACTATGAATTTGTGTCTGGGCGACCAACGAGGCAAGTTTACTTTTATAAAAGTTTTAGGGACAATCAACTCCGACAGCAAATTGAAAATACTTTTCATATGACGTCGTAAACGTAATCGGCTTTATTGGCTAAGCTTTTTATTTACTCAATATGTAAGCCATTCAACCAGCTTCAATCTAGTATTTCTGTCATATTTTTTGGTGCCTTTTTAGGCCAGATGGATTATTCTGAAGGAAAGAAATCTCTGGAAATTTGTAATCTTGTCCAAGGTTGGATACCCCTCCTATACTCCTAAAAATGGGAGTTGCTGCTTATGCACACAGCTTTGGTAAACTGCATGCTGTTTAATTTTTACTATTAAGTACGTACTCAATCAAGAAACCAATTAAGTTCAGAAATTCAGCATGCATTTTTATTTGAAATTTCCGCCTGTGGCTGTTTTTTTTGCGTAGTTTAAATTTTAAATACGGTGATGACATCTGTCCTGTATTCTGCACTGTTTGTGTACTACTGCCACCATTAGGCAGCGCTATTCCCTTCCATTAATTTGTACCTTTTCTGGAGGTAGAAAATTGAAACTTTACTTTTCTTTTATTACCATTTAAAAATCAAGACTAGGATGACAAAAATGTGCCATTTTTGTCGATTGTGTCATTTTTTATTGAAAAATGTGTCATTTTCGTCGATTGTGTCATCATTTCGACTGAATGTGTCTCTCATCCATCTCGCTAAAGACTGCGATGCAAACGAAGGTAGGGATGAGAAGGATGAACGTTCACTCCGAATCGATTATCCTGGACCAAAAGCTGACCAAAAGAATCATGTCGATCAAGGCAAACGTGACGGTTGAAGAGTGTCAAACACTAGGTAATATACAACGTGACGCTCTTGTTTCTGGAGCTGATGCCGTCGCTGATATGTAGTGGTAGCTAATCCCAGTACCCCAGAAGATGGTTGTTTGTTTTTTATACAGCATTATGTATTATAGTTAATTGATATCCGTATCCTTTCTAGTCACTAAGCGTGCATTTTCTCAAAATTTAGAGGCTTTCAAAGGAGCTAGCTTCCGAGTTATTCGCCTTCGTGAGTTTTAATTGATCTACCGTGCATAAACATCAAATTCGTCGAGCTCTTTTAGCCCAAAGTAACTGCAGATCGTAGTCTATCACGATAAAAGGACAATTTTTACTGAGTTAGCTTAGTTGTCTAATTATTCAGGCGAGATACTTGGCGACATTCTGGACTATATTAAAAATATCCCTGAACTGTTAAACATCGGTCTGACAACTCTTTTGGTATCTTTGTGGGGGGTGGAGGTCATTAGTTACATTAAAAACACAAAAAGGGAGAAACGAGATGTGAACTCGAAAGAAAAGTGTGGGTAAGAACGCACATACTGATCCGCAATTCGGCTTGACGATATTTTAGGTGAGATTCAAGTAGCCAGCGCATCATTTGTCCAACCTTTTTATGTATCCCCGTTTACACCACCTTTTACAAGGGGTGAATAAATGGAATTTTTCGCTTCTTTTTCTCGTTTGACTACCCACGGATCTGATGGAATCTTGTTTGAGGGCAGCACTGAACTCCAGGAAGTGTTTCAACAGAACACACTGTTCTACTTATAACAACTTCATACCACAAGAGTTCTATTTGAACAGATTTTTGTTGTGGATTTTTTAATGGACAATTTGACGGAATTTTCGTTCTCAGTCGTCGGAATTTTACGGATTTTTGGTCTACCAGAACGGAAAACTTGCCATCATGAAGTGGAAACACTGCAGTGTTTCCACTTCAAATTTTAAAGTCTCTAAAATGCTGATGGGAAATCCCTATTTTCCGTACCAAATTCCAAAGAAGTTTCCCCATTTTCTGCCTTCTTTCCAAGTCACAAATAAAGCCTTATTATGCAGACTTTTAATAGCATTTGTTCAAGACGATTTACTTAGCAACTCAAGACCTTTTAGTTGTTCCAAAACATCTTTCTTTGCCATTTTTTTCCTTTTCTAGTATTATTTTTGCAACAATATTGTTTTTATTTGAATTGTTGCGAAGGACTGGCATGAATAATATCCAACCGGTCGCTTTTTCAAGGATTATTGTTTGACCTTTTTTTATATTGAGTTGTGCTTATGCTAATAAAAATGTCCGAATTTTTTTCTCAAATATAGAAAATCTTATTGTTCAAGGGGTTGGGGGGGGGGGGTTAAATACCTATAACCGTCTCTTTGAAAGGTCTTTTGGGGTTGCCACACGGTGAAAAGTCTCTAGACTTTTGAAAAAAAAAATCACTAAATCAGCACATAAATCACTAGATTATTGAAGAAAATTACTAAATCAACGAAAAAATCACTAGCATAACGCTATTTATCAGTGTAATGAATGATTATTTTGCCTCTTTTCCATGTTATATGCAGGTGCACTAATGAGAAGGGTGTAAAATTAGCCCCTAGATAAGGAAAAATACCTTTAAATTGATGTTTTGTTTTTCTCAAGCGAAAATTACCCTTTAAATTTTGAGAAATTTATCCAGCAAATATGAGAACTATTCTCTTTTTACTCTAGTTGAGCTAGTTTAATTACTGGACGCCGGTGAATTTTTGAAAATGACTTTTTTTTTAATTTTATGAAAAAAGATTATTTACCCCTTCACAAATTTTAACAAGCGTCGGTCTTATTGTTTCTTTAATAATAACGATCCAAAGAAGATGTTTGTCTCCCAATAAAAAAAAATTCTCCACAAATTAGGTTTTCAAGGATAGTAAAGAGCTCCATTAAACAAGGAATGAGCAAAAACAAAATTAAATAATCTACCAAGAGTAAAACTACCGCAAATCAGCATCAATAAATAAACCAAACCCAAAATGAACAGAAATTACCGTAAATGACCGAGTCAGAGTCAAAATGAGCAGAAGTTAACAGGATTAAGGCTCACGACCCATATGCCTTATTAAGGCCAGAGAGTAATTTGCACTCTACTTAAAAAACACATATTATCCCCTTTTATTTTTTAAAATATAAATTTATTTTTTCAGTAAAATGCAAATTATGTTCTGGCCTGAGTAGATATAGGGGTTGCGAGGCCTAATCAAGTTATTTTCTGATTATTTTGAGTTTGATTCAGTTATTCATTGTAATTTCAGTTCGTTTTGGAATTCATTTGTTTATTGATATTTATTTGTGGCAGTTATACGCTTGGTTGACTATTTGATTTTATTTTTACTCAGTTTTGGTTTAATTTAGTTCTTTACTTTGTCTTGGAAAACATATTTTGCGGAAAAAGTCTTTTTGAATCAATTGTCAGTAAAAAAATATATATTTGGAGAAAAAGATTTTCTTTTGATCTGTTTTATTAAAGAAAAGATAAGACCGATGTTTATCAAAATCTGTGAAGGGTTGGACACATTTCTCCATGCAAATATAAAAAGTATCATTCTTAAAATTGTTGCTGGTGTCCCAGTAATTACACTGTACTTTAGAGTTGTTTTTACATCTTTTAGATAGAAACCTGAAAAAATTTCTCCTGCAAAAATTATAGAAATTTTTTCTTCTGCGAATCGGGGTTTCCGGGGTATACATTTTCAAAAGGGATGGGGCTCACTGAATGTCATTTTATGTCTGAAATTCCTCTTACAAAGCAAAATTTGATCTCCTAATACTGTTTATTAAAGCTGATAACCATAGAAAAAGATCATAGGTTAATACCACTTACATGTGCGTATAGTTTGGAACCTTTCAACTATGCTGAACAAATGATTATCTCAAAATTTTGAGCGAACAATTTTTGAGAAAAAGGGACGCATGAGGGGGATTGGTTGCCCTATGATTCTTCTGGTCAAATAACAAAGTGCAGTAGAAATTTAAATTTCTGTTGAAATGAGCCCTCTCCCGATGTTGTAGGACTATTAATTCGGTAAGATCATCCCTGGGGAAAAAACACACATCTGTGATCATTCTTCTGGCAAAAGTACAACATTCAACATTTTTGCATATAAGAGCTTGAAACCTCAATAAGATAGGAAGTTATTCATGCTTATTAGGCATTTCAATTACACACAGAGAGCTTGTAATTGCAAAGAACTCGGAGAATTATTGGAGTATCGATTAGATATTAGAAGTAAAACTAAAACCAATAAACAAATCATAAAGGAGATACCCTAACCCTCTTACTCCCTACCGAATTCAGTCATCAAACTATAATCGATTTAACCTATCTAGTTGTGTTACAAGTTTTATCTTGAAAAGGACCAAGTCCTATTTTCTTTTTCAATAATTTCTTTTTTTCATTCAGAAAATTATATTTAATGTACACCTAATTTCTTTTTATCAATGACTCTATTTCTGTCCTATTTGAAGATATAGAGGATATATTACGTTAATTTTGAATCGTGGTAAGGATCCAACTAGTTGCGCTTCGTATAGGCCTATTATGGTTGCTTGTACTTTAAGTAAAGTATTTGAATATGTTTTGCTCCCTGATCTCCTGACTAATGTAGATTATATGTCTAATCAGTTTGGCTTCAAGCCGTATATAGGATGCCAACATGCTCATCGTGCTATAGTTTCGCTATTACTTGAAGCGCATAAAAATGGTTTTGAGGTTCATTTTTGTGCACTCAATGTTTCAAAAGCTTTTGATTCAATATGCCATAGCCAACTTTGGTATTCTTTACTCCAACTTGGTGCAAATGTGTCTACTATATCAACTCTTCGTTTTTGATATGCTAATTCATATGTTCGACTCAAGTCAGGTGACACCTACGTTGGTAATATCCCCATCCGTTCTGGTCTTAGGCAAGAAGGAGTCTTATCCCCTTATCTTTTTAATGCTTGTCTTTATTCTGTTTTTCCACATATTAATCCATCATGTTTTTTAGGCCTAACAAATCTTTCATATATTGCATATGCAGATGATTTACTTTTGATTAGCCGCACTAAATCTAGCCTAATTAAGTCGACCTAGCTTGTTTTTTGAGGAAATCGGCCTCAAAATTAACACGGAAAAATGTCAATATATAGTTTTTAATGCTAAGCATCAAAGTAGTGACCTTGGTTGTGGTTATTTTTCAGTTAAGCTCGTTTCTTCGATTCGGTGGCTTGGTATTAATATTTGTTCATCTTTATCGGCTTTTCGATCTTGTGGACTTAATGATATTAAAAGTAAACTTAAAATTGGGTACGCGAAAATTGTCCCGAACCGAGGCAGATTTTCACGAAAGGCTTTATCCAGACTTTATTCTACATATTGCGATCATTCTATATTGTTTCTTTCCGGTTTGCGCCCGTTTCTTAATAATCAAGATTTGCAGGGTATAAGAGTTCCGTATTTTCGTTATTGTAAATATTTATTGTATCTGCCGCGTTCTTATAGAAATCAGAAGATTATCAGAAAGTTTTGTGCCACTGATATTATTTTTGTTTATAAAAAAAACTCTATGCTAGATTAGGTGCTGAGGCCTGTCAACGATTGGGCCCTTACCACCCTTTGATTAGACTGTATTAATTGTGTTGTTTGTGTTATTTTTTTTTCCTTAATGTTTTTCCTCCGCTTAATTTGTCAAAACAAGTGGGTAACAAATAAATTATTATTATTATTAATATCCAATCCACTTTCAAAGGTTTTAACAGAAGAAAATCTAATTTGGAAATTGCAGGTTATAGAGAGAAAAAAAAAACCTTAAATATGAAAAAACTTGACCTGATCAAATGTTATGAAAAAGGAAGTATTGAACATAATTATTAGTAATTTTTCGATTAACTAGGTTCGCTTATACTCTTAAAGACAACGCTCTGAGGTCAATATCTGATATTGTGTGAAATCGGAAGTACCAAAGACGGTATATTCGCAAAAAGGTAACTTGGCACATATTGGGAGATGTAATAGACCACTATTTTCCATTTTTTTTTTTTTTTAGTTAGCTTGCTGTTTAATTTATTCGATTGAATAATAAATCTATGCGCTATATTGTGAAAAATCAGTAGATCTAGAAAAAAACTAGAAATTCCTTCCAAAATCCAGAAGACTTACAAAAAAATCCCCCAAATTCCTAAATGAAAAAGTTTTCCCCTGACAGACGACAAAAATTCCCTTTTATAGGGGGGGGGGGAATCTCTAGAATGGAAACACTAATATAGCCAGAAAGAATTATGAGGGAGTTCTTGCATTGTTTGAAATTGTGGATTCCTGACAAAGAAGCAGTTGGGACTTTGGCCCTGTTTCTAATTGTAGAGGCAAATACATCCTCAGTATTTCAGGATTAGGACATTGCCTACAATTTGTGTGGTAGAAAGCTTAATTGTAAGATTGTCTATTGTATCTCTTTTTTAGTTATTCTATTCAAGTTACTATTCAAGTCACGTTAGCCAATTAGTGAATTGGCCAATTCACTAATTACTAGCCAATTAGTTCACGCATCCAAAGCGATCCAATGTTTTGCTCCAAATCCCTTATTATATGAGCTTTACGACGAGATATTTTGCATTAAAGTGGAGGTGTGTGGCGATAATTCGATTAAACGATGTATCGATGTTTTCAATTTGCCTACATTTTTCATAATGATTTCGATATCTCCGATAATTTTTTCGCTCCAAATAATTAACTCTTCGCTTTGCCAAAGTTCAATAACAAAAATTGTAATTAAAGAGTATTTTGCACACTAAACATTGAATAATGTAAAAACAAGCTTCGATGACATAAATACTTATCACAAGTATCTGGATTTGAAATTACACGGACTCAGTCTCCGGATAAAGAAAAATACACTACTGGCTGTTTTTGGCTATTCAATATCACTTGAATCTCAATTTTTTCCCCCTGAGAATTGTTTGTGCCTTTGAGTGATTAAACAAAAAGTAGGTTTTTTCAGCTGAAAGTTAGGATAAACATTAAAACTTAAAAAGATGCCTCTCCAGAATACATCGCTCTTGACGCTAACATTATTTAGAATAACCAAAATTTATCTTATTCTGATTCAACTGAACTTGTATTTCACTTTTTGTTCGTAAAAGATTGGGATACAAAGTCGAAATTTAGCGTAAAGAGCAAAGTGTTTAAGAGGGGGCATCCGCCATATCCCACCACTGAAAGTACGCCCAGAGAAAATTCGACTCCCAAATAATGTCTGTTTTCTCCCCAATAACAAACGCTATGTGCAAGCAATAGGCAATAGACTTTTCTTTTTTGAATTAAAGGAAAAAAAACAAATTAAAGGAAACAAAAAATCTGAAAGCAAGGAACGCCAGTAAAACTTAAAACGAACAAAATTTGAAAGGTACGAAAGGTATGAAAGGTACTGTTGCCTCATCAACGCCTGGCTCTTTACACTATTAAATATAAAAAAAACAAGTTTTTTTAAATGAAAGTAAGGAGCAACATTATAACTTAAAACGAACAGAAATTACTCCGTATTTGAAAGGGGCTTTTCCTCCTCAACGCCTCGCTCTTTACGCTAAAGTTTGACTCTTTCTCTTAACTCTATATTTAAAACAGTAAAAAACTTTAGCGTAAAGAGCGGGGTGTTGAGGAGGAAAATCCCCTTTCAAATACGGAGTAATTTCTGTTCGTTTTAAGTTATAATGTTGCTCCTTACTTTCATTTAAAAAAACTTGTTTTTTTTATTTAATTTCTGGATGTTTTTTAATCAATGCATGTTTTGATCTTGGCTCTCCGCACATAAATAATTAAAACAAAATTTGCACATTAATTAATTGCAAATAATCGGAAGACTTTGAGAAAAAGGAGCGAGGGAGGAGGCCTAGTTGCACTCCAAGTTGTTGATTACTTAAAAAAGCAACTAGAACTTTTAATTTTTTACAAACGTTTTCATTGGTAAAAAATATACGTAACTTACGAATTAACTTACGTAACGAACTTCTATATTCGTATGTTTTTATTGCGTATATGAGGGGGTCAACCCTCGTCGATACCTCGCTCTTTACACTAAAGCTTAAATTTTGTCCCAATTCCTTAAGAATGACCTCTGAATCACAAAGGCCGTAGAATAAATAGATGAAATTACTAAAAATACTTTAGCGTAAAGAGTGAGGTATAACGACGAGATAAACCCCTCATTTGCGTAATAATTTTGTTCGTTTTAAGTTTTAATGCTGCTCCTTACTTTCAGTAGAGAAAACTTTTCATATTTATTTTTTCATTGTTTTTTCAAATAATGCTAGAAAATCCTGCATTGAAATTCTCTTCCCCCATGAGAAGTTTTTCCATGGGAATATCCTCCCAAATAACCCCCCTCCCTCAACTCTCCCCCCTAAACTAAAAAAACCACCCTGAAAACGTCTGTACACTTCCCAGTAACCATTACTATATGTAAACACACGTCAAAGTTTGTAACTTACAGCCCCTCCCACGGGGACTGCGGGGGAATAAGTCGTCCCTAAAGACATTGTTATTAGATTTTTCGACTATGGTGAATAAGATGGCCATCTCAGAATTTTAATCTGGTGACTTTTAGGAAAAAATTAGCGTGGGAGGGGGCCTAGGTGCCCTCCAATTTATTTGGTCACTTAAAAAGGGCACCATAACTTTTAATTTCCGTTAGAATGAGCCCTCTTGCAACATTCTAGGACCACTCAATCGATACGATCACCCCTGGGGAAAAAAACAACAACAAAAACAAACAAATAAACACGCATCCGTGATCTGTCTTCTGGAAAAAAAAATTCCACATTTTTGTAGATAGGAGCTTGAAACCTCTACATTAAGGTTCTCTGATACGCTGAATTTGATGGTGTGATTTTCGTTAAGATTGTATGAATTTTAAAGGGTGTCCCCCCTATTTTCTAAAATGAGGCAAATTTTCTCAGGCTCATAACTTTTGATGGGTATCACTGATCTTGATGAAACTTATATATTTAAAATCAGCATTAAAATGCAATTCTTTTGATGTAACTATTGATATCAAAATTCTATTTTTTCGAGTTTCGGTTACTATTGAGCCGGGTCGCTCCTCGCTACAGTTCGTTACCACGAACTGTTTGAAAGTTTGACTCTTTGTCACAACTCTTCTTTTTAAGACAAGAATAACTTTAGCGTAAACAGTGAGGTGTTAGGGAGGGGACCGCCCCTTCCATTTAGGTAATAATTTCTGTTTGTTTTAAGTTTTAGTGTTGCTCCTTGCTTTCAGTTAAAATAAGTTTTTATTATTTTTTTTCTGGCTCACCGTACAAGAAAAATTAAAGAAAATCTGCAAATTAATTTTGGAAGAACCTTTATAACCTAAAGATTTTTTTTTTTTTGCATTACAATTCGAAATAGATTTCCCCTCAATGGAATGGGACACTGCCTCCCTAATATTTTGATTTGGCTAATACTTTTTACGCTATGACCTATTCCATGCATGGGGGAATTCCCTGCACGCATTCTAGAACGATTAAACACTTCCCTGGCTAGTTTTGAACTTTTAATAGACTAACCTACTGAAACTCTCCTATCCTGCACAATTTAAATATTTTTCCTTGTACAGCCAAGCATTACGACAATCTATAACAATGAAAAATATCTAGGGTAGCTTGAAAGGAATGACTAAAAAAGAAACACAATGGACAATCTTACAACTAAGCTTTCTGCCTTACAAAATGTAGGCAATGTCCTAATCCTGAAATAATTACTGAGGATGTATTTGCCTCTACAATTAGAAAAAGGGCCAAAGTCCCAACTGCTTCCTTGTCAAGAATCTGCAATTTCAAACAATGCAAGAACGCCCTCATAATTGTTTCAGGCTATATCAGTGTTTCCGTTCTAGAGATTTCCCCCCTATAAAAGGGACTTTTTGCGGTCTGTTAAGGGCAAACTTTTTCATTTAGGATTTTGGGAATTTTTAGGTTTTTTTTGCAAGTCTTCTGGATTTTGGAAGGAATTTCTAGGTTTTTTTTCTAAATCTAGTGATTTGTGTAGTTTTCGCGTTTAATTGAAACTCTCACTAAACGTTTCAACTTAATGCCATTAGTGTCATTATTTACAGTAACCATCTGTCATAACCTACCCTGAAAGGTTTAACTTAATAATGTATGCCGTTATTGTAATATTGCTTTGTCACCCTATTGACAATCTAAATAATCATAGTTCGTTTTGATTTAGTTCAGCATCCCCCTATATATTCCTTCAAAGCTTCACCTTAATACCCCTTCCTGGTCAAGAATCTACAATTTCAAACAATGCAAGAACGCCCTCATAATTGTTTCTGGCTATATCAGTGTTTCTGTTCTAGAGATTTCTCCCCAATAAAAGGGTCTTTGTGTGGTCTGTTAAAGGCAGGCAAACTTTTTCATTTTTTTTGGAATTTTGGAGATTTTTAGGGTCTTTGCAAGTCTTCTGGATTTTGGAAGGAATTTCTAGGTCTTTTTCTAAATCTAGTGATTTGTGTAGTCTTTGCGTTTAATTGAAACTCCCACTAAATGTTTCAGCTTAATGCCCTTAGTGTCATTATTTACCGTAGCCGTCGAAGTTTTCTGGCTAGTTCAAAACCTGTCACAACCTACCCTGAAAGGTTTAACTTAATAATGTAAGCTGTCTGGCATAATTGTTTCTGGCTATATTAGTGTTTCCATTCTAGAGATTTCCCCTCCCCCCTATAAAAGGGACTTTTTGTCGTCTGTTAGGGGCAAACTTTTTCATTTCGGACTTTTGGGGATTTTTAGAGCTTTTTTGCAAGTCTTGTTGATTTTGGAAGGAATTTCTAGATTGTTTTTCTAAATCTAGTGATTTTTCACAATATAGCGCATAGATTTATTATTCAATCGAATAAATTAAACGGCAAGCTAACTAAAAAAAAGGAAAATAGTGATCCATTACATCTCCCAATATGTGCCAAGTTAGCTTTTTGCAAATATACCGTCTTTGGAACTTCCGATTTCACACAATATCAGATATTGACCTCAGAGCGTTGTCTTTAAGAGTATAAGCGAACCTAGTTAATCGAAAAATTACTAATATGTTCAATACTTCCTTTTTCATAACATTTGCTCAGGTCAAGTTTTTTCTTCATATTTAAGGTTTTTTTTTCTCTCTATAATCTGCCAGTTCCAAATTAGATTTTTTTCTGTTAAAACCTTTGAAAGTGGATTGGATATGAATATCTCAAAAATGGAGTCATTGATAAAAAGAAAGTAGGTGTACATTAAATATAATTTTCTTAATGAAACAAAGAAATTATTAAAAAAGAAAATAGGACTTGGTCCTTTTCAAGATAAAACTTGTAACACAACTGATAGGTTAAATCGATTATAATTTGATGACTGAATTCGGTAGGGAGTAAGCGGCTAGGGTATCTCATTTGGGAACTGTTTAATGGTTTTAGTTTTTACTTCTAATGTCTAATCGACACTCCAATAATTCTCCGACTTCTCTGCAATTACAATCTGTGTGTGTGTAATAGAAATGCCTAATAAGCATGAATGACTTCTAATTCTATTGATGTTTCAAGCTCTTATATGGAAAAATGTTGAATTTTTATATTTTGCCAGAAGAATGATCACAGATGTGTGTTTTTTCCCAAGGGATGATCGTACCGAACCAATAGTCCTACAACATCGGAAGAGGGCTCATTTTAACGGAAATTTATAATGCACTTTGTTATGCGACCAATAGAATCGTAGGGCAACCAGCCCCCCTCATGCGTCCCTTTTTCTACAAAATAGCTCGCTCAAAATTTTGAGATAATTATTTTTTCAGCATAGTAGAAAGGCTCCAAAACTATACGCACATATAAGTGTTAATAACCTATAATCTTTTTCTATGGTTATCAGCTTTAATAAACAGTACTAGGAGATCAAATTGTATTTTGTAAGAGGAATTTCAGACATAAAATGACATTCAATGAGCCCCACCCCCCATTGAAAATGTAAACCCCGGAAACCCCGATTCGCAGAAGAAAAACTTCCTATAATTTTTGCAGAAGAAATGTTTTCAGGTTTCCATCTAAAAGATGGAAAAACAACCCTAAAGTACAGTGTAATTACTGGGACACCAGCAACAATTTTAAGAATGATCTTTTTTATAGTTTCATGGAGAAATATGTCCCACCCCTCACAGATTTTTATAAACATCGGTCTTATCTTTTCTCTAATAGAAAAAGATCAAAAAGAAAATTTTTTTCTTCACATACATATTTTTTTTTACTGACAATTGACTCGAAAAGACTTTTTCCGCAAAATATGTTTTCCAAGACAAAGTAAAGAACTAAATTAAACCAAAAATGAGCAAAAAATAAAATCAAATGATCTACCAAGTGTAAAACTACCACAAATAAACATCAATAAACACATAAATCTCAAAACAAACTGAAATTACAATAAATAACCGAATCAAACTCAAAATAATCAGAAAATAACCAGATTAGGCCTCACAGCCCCTATATCTACTCAGGACAGAACATAATTTGAATTTTACTGAAAAAATAAATGTTTTCACTTTAGTAACTTTAATAAATAAAAATTATTAAGATTTTAAAAAATAAAAGGGGATAATATGTGTTTTTTAAGTTGAGTGCAAATTACTTTTTGGCCTTAATTTGGCATAGGGGTTGTGAGCCTTAATCCTGTTAATATCTGCTCATTTTGACTCTGACTCGGTCATTTACTGTAATTTCTGTTCATTTTGGGTTGGATTTATTTATTGATGCTGGTTCGTGGTAGTTTTACTCTTGGTAGATTATTTGATTTTGTTTTTGCTTATTCCTTGTTTAGTGGAGCTCTTTACTCTCCTTGAAAAGCTAATTTTTGGAAAAGTTTTTTTTTATTGGGAGAAAAACATTTTCTTTGGATCGTTTTTATTAAAGAAACAATAAGACCGACGCTTGTTAAAATTTGTGAAGGGGTAAATAAAATTTTTTCATAAAATATAAAGAAAAGGTCATTTTCAAAATTTTCAGTGGTGTCCAGTAATTAAACTAGCTCAACCAGAGTAAAAAGAGAATATTTCTCATATTTGTTGGACAAAAAAGTGGGGCTTTGGATGGACAAGAAAAAAAATTAAAAAGTAAAAGTAATTTTTTCTATTAGATCAGCGATAACCCGTTTTCGCCATTCGGGGGATAAGCCCTGGGTGCCAAATCTGGAAAATAGGGAGGGAGCAAGAATTTTGCTCTATTCTTTGAATAGAGTGGCGAAAAGGCTTTTCTCAAAATTTAAAGGGTGAGTTTCCCTTGAGAAAAACAAAACACCAATCTAAAGGTATTTTTCCTGATCTAGGGGCTAATTTTACACCTTTCTCATTAGTGTGCCTGCATATAACATGGAAAAGAGGCAAAATAATCATTCATTACACTGATAAATAGCGTTATGCTAGTGATTTTTTCGTTGATTTAGTAATTTTCTTCAATAATCTAGTGATTTATGTGCTGATTTAGTGATTTTTTTTTTCAAAAATCTAATGACTTTTTTCACAGGGTGGCAACCCCAAAAGAGCTTTCTAGGAGACGGTTCTAGGCGTTTACCCCCCCCCCACCCCTTGAAAAATAAGATTTTCTATATTTGAGAAAAACATTTCAGACATTTTTATTAGTATAAGCAAAACTCAATATAAAAAAAGGCCAAAACAATAATCCTTGAAAAAGCGACCGGTTGGATATTATTCCAGCCAATCCTTCGTACCTATTCAAATAAAAACAATGGTGTTGCAAAAATAATACTAGAGAAGGAAAAAAATGGCAAAGGAAGATGTTTTGGAACAACTAAAAGGTCTTGAGTTGCTAAGTAAATCGTCTTGAAAAAATGCTATTAAAAGTCTGCATAATAAGGCTTTATTTGTGACTTGGAAAGAAGTCAGAAAATGGGGAGACCTCTAGGAAATACTGAAAATAGGGATTTTCCCTCTGCCTTTTAGAGACTTTAAAATTTGCAGTGAAAACACTGGGCTATATTTACATTATAGTACACGTGAATATTGTTGATATTTTCCTAGCTATCTATAGAGTTTCAAGCCACACGTGGAGCAAAAGTATTTGTTGCTGTATATTATGAATTACACCTATATATTATATTTATATGATATATATTATGATTTGAAGTGCAAATATTTACATTATAGTAAACGTGACCTTTGTTGATATTTTCCTAGCTACCTATTGAGTTTCAAGCCACACGTGGAGCAAAAGTATTTGTTGTTATCTATTATGAATTACACCCAGAATACGAGTAAATTGGATACGGGATCCAAACTTCAAACTTATATGCTGACAATCCGTTTCACAGTTACGATCCTCAGATTGATCAGTCTCAGATTCTCAGTAGGATCAGTCTCAGATTCTCATTGATCCTCAGATTCTCAGTAGGGGCCCACCCTAGGCCACTCAGTGCGTCCCCAGGTGGCGGATAGGGGAAAGCCTTGCAGATATGCAGGGTACCTCCGGTGGTGATGAAGGCACGGACCAATGGGGGACCCACCCCCTGGGGGTCCTAAAATATAAGTGGGATACCCTCGCCTGGGGGACATAAATTCAGGCGGAGGAGGAAGAAGGCCCCTCTGATGTAGACTGAGCTGGGCCCACCGGCGTGTGGATATGTCCCGTCAGCTTCAAACCTTCTCCCAACAATGGGTAAATCGTATGGTATGGCAGATTATCATCGTGGGAGGATCCTCTTCAGGAGGACAACTGCGAAAGGGCGGATGATTCAGCGACGAACAACGGCCGCTGCAAGTTGACGGAGAGGAGTGGCTTACTGCCTTCTCCTAACCAGCCTTGAAACCTCTCCTTTTAACAAATGAATTATGGGCTCTATAAATCAAAGCAGAATTACTACCGCATCCGGGGAAACCAACGAACCTAGAAATTTGATGATGATGATGATGAAGGCGAATGGAAGTAATATTGAACATACTACCGCGTACGGGGAAGCTAACGAACATGCTACCGCGTACGGGGAAACCGACGAACATGTTACCGCGTACGGGGAAGCCGACGATCATAATAGGCCTATGACGACCCCCGGACGGGATGAGGATACCCTGCGACTCATCTCCACTAAAACTGTACTCAACATAGGAACACTCAATACCCGGACTCTAGCCAAACCAGGAAAAATGGATCTACTACTGAGAGAACTAAACCGATACAAATGGGACTTAGTCGGGCTATCTGAGACACACCTCCCTCGAACCGGTGAAGAAACTATCTCTGGAACCTCCCTCATACTCTCAGGACGCACCGATGGCACTCACAGACAGGGTGTTGGATTCATCCTCTCACCAACTACAAAAAAGGTGCTGATCTCCTTCACGCCCGTATCAGAAAGGATAGCAACCATTAGACTAAAGGTATCCGTGTCAAACCTTACCATCATCCAGGTATATGCTCCTGACTCTGCCCGAAGCAATGAAGAATGCGAACAGTTCTACTTTCAACTTCAAAGTGTCACCGACCAAACACCAAAGAAAGATATGCTCATCGTCATGGGCGACTTCAACGCTATCACGGGCAACGATCAGATTGATCGGAGAGATGTAATGGGACCGCACGGCCATGGCCGACTGAACGGAAGAGGTGAAAGGCTAATTAGTTTCTGTAGAGAAAATGACCTGTATATAACTAACACCGCCTTTAAACACAGACACCGCCGTAAGGTCACCTGGAGATCCCCCGACTGATTAACTGAAAACATGATAGACTATATGCTGATATCTAAACGCTGGAAGTCCTCAATAATGGATACTGTATCCCTTCCTGGTGCAGACTTTGATTTGGATCACTCACTCCTGATGTCCAAACTCAAGCTAAGACTGAAACGACTCCCTAAGACGACAAGAATCCCTAGATTCTGGACAGAGCTGCTTCGCGACCCCATAGAAAAAGGCACCTATACCACCAGCATATCGTCAAAATTCCGAGCTATCCTAGAGAAATTCACTTCCCTCACAACCGTCGAAGAGATTGATCAACTGGCTGAGCATGCAACTTCTGCAGTTTTGAAGACAGCAAATGATGTCCTCGGGAGGAAAACGAAAGACGAAAAGCCGTGGATTACTGAAGAAATAATCCAACTATGTAACCAAAAGCGTCTCTGCAACAACAAAGCTGACCCATGCAGCCGAGACACCTATAAATATCTCAAAAGGAGAATCAAACGGGAAGTCCGAAAGGCCTTGCGTAACCATGTTACCGAGAAATGCAAGGAATGCGAAACCCAGTTTAAGAACGGAAACAGTCAAAAACTCTTCAAAACAGTTCGTGAACTGTCTAGCAGGAAAGATCCCATCTCCACAGCAATCCTGGACTAACAAAACAATCCCATCAACGACGCAAAAATGAAACTCGAACGATGGAAGAAATATTTTGAAGATAAATTAAATCCGCAGATCATTCCCGATCCCAGCATCCTAAACTCCTTCCCCATTAATGATCGAGAACCTCCAACACCACTTTTAAAATCAGAAACTGAGGCAGTGATAAGATCCCTGAAACGAGGGAAGGCCCCAGGATTGGACGATATCACTGCTGAACTAATTAACATTGACTCAGAGGACGTCGTCGAATTGTACCACAAAGTTGTGTCAGCCGCATGGTCAACGGGCCACGTCCCACAGCTATAGTGTAAGGCAGCAGTGGTCCCAATCCACAAAAAGGCTCAAGAAGAGAGTGTGAGAACTACCGCCTGATCAGCTTGACCAGTCATCAAACTAGAATACTGACAAAAACTCTCCTACATAGAATCCAGGCAATTACAGCCTCCGTTCTGGGTGAATACCAAGCTGGCTTCCGACCTGGACGATCGACCATTGACCAAATCTTCACCGTTCGCCAGCTCATGGAACTCTTTGTCGAGTTCAACAGAGACCTATATCATCTCTTTATTGACTTTCGGCAAGCCTTCGATTTAATCTGGAGGAAAGGTCTGTGGCATATCCTAAGACATTACGGTATCCCTGACCAAATCGTCACGATTATTGAGAATATAGACAGCCAATCCAGAAGCCGGATACTCACCACTGATGGACTCTGATGAATTCTCAACATCCTCGGGAGTTTTACAAGGGTGTATTCTGTCGCCCCACCTGTTCAACCTGTTTCTTCATGCCATACTGTCACTGATACCAGACAAACATGGAGCCAAAATAGGTGGAGTCCTAGTAAACAAGCTCGCCTATGCTGACGACATTGACCAGCTCTCTACAACGGCCGCTGATCTCCAAAGACAAGCAGACTGTCTCAACGAAGCCATAAAAGCTTTTGGCATGCAAATTAACGCAAAAAAACGAAAGTTATGGTTACGTCATGCCAAAAACAAGCAGCTACTCCTTCCATAATGATTGACGGCCAGCCAGTTGAAACGGTCGACCAATTCGTCTACCTGGGCAGTCTCCTCACAGCGGACAATTGTCATACCTCCGACATCAAACGCCGCCTAGCTCTTGCTAGCTCCAGTTTTAAAAGGCTCACAAATATCTGGAAATGCCGAAACCTGTCGAACCAGCTGAAAGTTCAACTTTTCAACAGCCTGATTGTGCCAATTGCTATATATGGGTGTGAGACCTGGACCCTGAAGATCGAAAATGAGCGCAACCTACTTGCATTCGAGATGTCTCCGTCGCATCGCAAGAATCACCTACACTGAACATGTGACCAATGAGGAGGTGCGAAGACGGCTGAAGTCCCCCGACACAATCCTAAATAAAATCAAACGACAACAACTGCGATGGCTCGGGCATGTCAAGAGAATGGACCACGACCGTCGACCAAAAATCTCCCTCGAAGGAACCATAGACGGATCTCGACCACGAGGAAGACCTAGCAAGAGGTGGATTGAAAACTTTGACCAAAAGCGCATCGTTGAGTTGACTCGAACTGCACACAATAGAACAACGTACCGAGCCCTAGTTAATGCCCTGTCAAAAGAAGTGGCCCCAAAACGTCCCGCGAGGATGGACGGGACTTAAGTAGTGAGTAATAAGTAATTATTAATAATTAAATAGATAATGAAGTCAAACCAACACCGAAAGTATATAGACTGTCGTGTAAAATATTGTCGCGAAAAGCAGATGTTTGAAAAATTAAAGCTGAAACGAATAGTTATTGCCTATGCACAGCCCAGTTTCTTCTTGGTATTACATAAAAAAAAAGTTTTTTTGTTAAATTAAGGAGCGACATTAAAACTTAAAACGACCAGATACTATTCCGCATATAAAAGGGGTTGTCTCCTCTGCAACGCCTCTCTCTTTACTCTAAAGTTTTCTTTATTGTTTAAAAAAATAGAGTAGGGATATATTCAAAGTTTAGCATAAAGAGCGAGGCGTTAATGAAGGGACAGCCCCTTTCATGTAGAAGATATTTTCTTTTCGGCTTAAGTTTTAATGTCGCGCCTTGCTTTCAGTGAAAAAAAAAACTTGTTTTGTATATAATTTCTGAACTTTTATCAACTAATGCAGGTTCAAATGCTGTTAGCACTTTTAAATTTATTGTTATTCTAATTAAACAGCCCCCATGTTTCAGTTGCCGGTATACAAATGTTGGGACATAAAGTCAAACTTTAGCGTAGAGAGCAAGGTGTTGAGGAGGGGGCAACCCCTCATATATTGAATAATTTCTGTTCGTTTTGAGTTATAGTGTTGCTCCTTACTTTCAGTTAAAAAAACTTCTTGTTTTTCAAAAATAATGCCGGTGAATCTGGCTCACCCTTTATGAAATACACCCCCCCTCGTGGAACACTCCGCAGTGGAAATTTCATCCAACGTAAAGTGTATCCCCCTCCCCCGTCATATTTCCTCAAGACAGTTCCACTCTCGCTGAAAATCGCACCTCCCTGTAAAATCGCTTATGGATGATTCAACCAGAAAAGTTCTTCTTAGCGTTCTTTCATTTGAATAGGACTTTAATCTAAAATCAAATTATCGATCACTCCAGAAATGCCCCCTTCTGTGGAAATTATTTCCTGGAAATCAACCACGCAGAAAATAGTCCCCCGAATAATGATCCCAGAACATCTCCTCGTGTACAATTTGGCAAAGAGAATGTAAGATAATTAAAAAGAAAGTAAAGTACACCCCTCCGTATAATTCCCTACAGACACTGCCACCCAAGCTGAAAATCCCCCATCCTCGTAAAACTGTTTTCGGACGTTTCAGCCAGAAAAAATATTCTTAGCGTTATTTCAGTTGAATGCGACTTTAATCTCTAATCGATTTCTCGATCACACCAGAAATGCCCCCTTCCTTGGAAATTATTTTCTGTAAATCAAATAATATGGAAATTAGCCCCCCAAATAATTCCTTCGGAACATCTCCACGTGTTAAATTTAGAAAAGAGAATGTAGGACAAATAATAAGAATTTCGTACTGTAATTCCGTCAAATCCGCTCATTGCATCCGTTCCCCTTCAAAATGATCCCCTAAAAAATTTCTATCCCCCTGGAAGAGTCTCCCTATATAAATCTACCCTAAGAACAACCCCACCCCCCCACACACACACACCAAAAAAGTGTTCTTTACACTTCCCAATATATGCAGTAAAAATTCAATGTGACTTTTCTTGAATGTAATTTAACAGAAAACAAGCGACATCAGTTGCATCAAGCAATGAGAAAATCTACAAGGAATACAAGATTTAGGCAATATAGGCCTATTATGTCGATTTTCTCTTAGAAAGGGTAATAATTAGTAGTTAATGGTGTAAATCAATATTGTAAATATGTTTTCTAGTCGTTTTCAGAATTGTATTTTATTTCCTTCTGGAAAGGCTTGCCTTTTAATTTTGAAATTTGTTTTAATTCATTGAAAAGTTGACTTTAGAAAAAAAGGTGAGAAGTGCCGAAAATTATGCTTTCTGGGTTTATTGTGCGTCACATTGTCGCTATTGACATCATGGATGAAGTGCAGAACTCTAAAGACCTGTTTTCCCGACTCTGATATGGCAAAACACCTAACCTGCGGCCACACCAGAACTGCGCATCTCGTGTAACGACACTATTGTCGAAGTGGGTTTCGATGACCTGTGCAAAATCATCAAGAAGAAGAAATTCTATAATAGTTGACGAAAGAACAGACTTTAGTAACAAAAAGAGCCTGGTTATAGTTGTTTGGCGTCTCGATCTGAATGTTGTTGATCGAGAAGACAGTTTTCCTGTACGAGACTCCTTTTTGAGATTTACAGAAGTTCAGCAGTGTACAGCCGAATATATTTATCGGGCCATAACTGAACAACTTTTTCAAGAAATTGGAGCTCCAAAAACAAACCTAATAGGATTTGCCACAGGCAATGCGTTGGTTATGACGGGGGAGCAAGGTGGTTTGCAGGCGAAGCTGTCAGAAGACTGCCAAAGTTTATTTGTACTTGGCTGCTTATGCCGTTCCATTCACCTATGTGCTAGTATATATCTTCGCACTTTTTCACATTACGATTCGAATACATGGAAACCACATCAAAACCACAGAGAATTGAATTCTCCTCCAGTGTGCAATGTTTCAACTTATTATTCTTTTCCCTATGTGGATCAGTAGCAACAATTGTATTTATTATTATTGGTAGTGGTTTGATTTGTGTTAAGTTTAGTGTTTTTTTTTCTTTTTAGTTTGTGCTGAGAACGCCTAGTTTAGATACAGGCGAAATATCTGCGCTATTTTAGTCTTTCATCTCTTTTCTCTCTACTGACCGCAGTCTTGTTTGAGGTTTTTTTGTTGAGTTTTATCTCTCTTTGTTGTTTGTTGTCATGACTGGCCAATTTGGCTAAGAACTTTCATTGACATGATTTTCTTATATTTTTTTTTACCGGTATGTAAATAAATCAAAGGTGTAGAATAAGTACTTGTTGATTTGGAACATCAGCTAAAATCATACTTATTTAAGGAACTGATTTGAATAGGTGAAGTTTGGTGCGGGGCGTGAGCTTTTTTTTAGTTACCATATGATTCCTTTTGACCTTTAATAAGTAAAAACAGAACTTCTGATTTTCTATAGAATGAGGCCCTTTTGAAGATTATTTGACCATCCCCTCCTTCCAAAGTGCCCATGGGAAAAGATTTTACCTCTGATTTTCATTTGGAATTGCCGAGAGCCAATAAAAAATGGTCAACAAAAGACCACTTAATTCTTTTTTTTTCACCGACAATTTGTGTGTTAAATCTTAAATTTGGTCCTCGGTGACTTTTTATCGACTTTCTCAAATTAGCTTCTGACATATCCCATTTTGGACATTACATTGTACATTTCCCCATGTTTTTAACCCAAAAGACCTGGACAATTTATTGAAATGTGAAGCTAGCCTTATCTAACGTGTTTGCGAAACCAAGTCATGTTTCATCTCAAGCGGGTGGATATATTCATGTTAAATTTTTCTTTCATTGAGAATGAAATTTATTAAATTGAACCTTTCATAATGCGGCTTTTATTATTCTCGTCAAATTTGTCTTTCATTCAAAATGATATTTAAGTAGGTAACTTTATCAAATCCCACATAACACGCCTGTTTATTTTCATAAATGATTATGTTTAGGATTATTGTACAAGACGTTCTGGTAAAAACATTCTAATTACGTGCAAGGTGTCGCTTGAAGGGTTCCTGTAATGTCGCTGAATAAAGTTTACACCCGGTGGTACATTCTCCCTCTACCAACCAATTAATGAACAAAAACGCAAAATTTTCCATAATTTGCCCCAGGAACGTCTCCACATGTAAAATTTGGCAAAGATAATGTAAGACAATTAAAAGAAATTTCTTAAAGTAATTCTGTCCACCCCCCCCCCCCCATGGAACATTTTACTTTAAAAATTCATCCCTCAATAATTTCCTTTCCTATTGGATATTCCCCCTATAGATTCACCCCGGGAGAAACCCTTCCCCCTCCCTGAAAAATGTGTGTATACTTCCCAATGTTAAATACTATACGTAAACAATGAGGAAATTCAAAAACTTGTAGGCCTCTCCCCAATGACTTTGGGAGGTCATTTTTTTACCTAAACTTATTATAATTTTATCTTTCAACTATACTGAACAAAATGGCTATCTCAAAATTTTGATCAAACATTTTTCGGAAAAATAGGCGTGGGAGGGGGTCAGTTGCCCTCCGAACTTTTTGGTCACTTAAAAATGGCGTGATTTTCATGAGAGTGATGTTCTACAGACCAAAATGCAATATGTTACTGCTGCTGCTACTAGTACTACTGCTATTGTTAATGAATAATAGCGGTAGAACTAGCAGCATCAATACTACTACTCTGACTACTATTTTGACTATTCCCAAAGGTATGAAAATGAAATTTTCAAGGAATATCCAGGGGGATGGTAACCTCTGTCACAACACGCCGTCTGTATGCATCTTGTCCAAAGGGCGTAACGTCAATATCTTATGAAAAGTTTGGTTTGTGAAGTTGAAACTAATAAGGCATGTCGTGGGGGATGTTGAACTAACCACATGAAAATATTTGCATCCTAATGTAACTGCTTCTGCTCATACTATTACTATTGCTATTATTATTAATACTTCTACTACAAGATTCAAGGTTCAAGATTTTTATTTGAACTTCTGTACAATACACACAATATAAAAAAAAGAGGGTCAAGCCGGAGACATAAGGTCGAATGACAAAGATCCTGTATAACAATATAGCACACATATTTGACAAAAAAAAAGAAATAAAAAAAACTACATAAAATAAATATAAACAAATCCATAACTCACCTCTAGACGGGAACCCACAAAGCAATCGACACTCGGCGAATATCAACCCGAAAAACAAAATAAAAACAGTGTGCAAGCGAGGGTAACCGATGACCGGTAACTTATTTGGAAAGAAAAAGAAAAATGAGCCCACCATATCAACATCAAACAAACAACTATTTACTTTAAAAAAAAATTTTAGCACTGATTCTTGAATTTATTTATAAGGATAGAATGAAGTTGCTTTTTTATATTTGGGAGAGATTTACTGTTGTCAATATATGGTAAAGATGCCATGAACCCATGGTCGAGAAATGTGGCGAGAACCGTGATCTCTCAATGGTTAATTTCAGGTGCTGCATTTTCCATTTATTACGGGTTTCATAAACATGGTCTGGTTGCTCAGGAAAAAAATTTCTCGAACGAAAGTACGAAGGCAGTTCTGAGCGGTCATATTTTACCTTAAATAAAAAAGAATCAAAAGTGAATAATTCTGAAACAGGCAAAATATTAGTTGATAAATATATAGTTTCAGCTTTAGATTTATTTGGATAGGAAGAACCTGACGGTAAATATCTTTGCAAAATTCGAAGAGCCCGGTTTTGAAAAGTCTGTATCGGTTTTATGTGATATTCGAATGTTACCAAATAAATCAGGGGACAATACATAAGATGGGAATGCACCAAGGCAAAATAAATGAGGTGTAGAATTTCATAGGGGAAAAAAATGCTGAAGCTTCCTCATTACACCAACTCCTTGGGCAACTTTAACGCGTGATCTATTACAATGTTCTTCATACGATAGATTTTCATCCGTAATTATACCAAGATACCGGAGTGAGGTTACCCTTTGAATTCGAATATATGTAGCCTGATCACTTATAGTTGAAATTCCTTTTGCTTTGTGTCCAAGTCTACTATAATTGATGAATTTCGTTTTGGCGGCATTCAATAACAAAAGATTAGCTTTTAGCCTTACAATCAGCTCGGAAAACACGATTTGCAGCTTCTCTTTGACATCATCTTTTATCGCAAAATCTTGACTGAACTTTTTGTTAAGAAGTAATGATGCCAAGGCTATTTTAAAAAAATGGATTTTTAGCCGAGAGCTTTTATTGTAAGTGTTTTATTGTTTATTATTTTCTTTGCTGAAGACGGCCCTTAGATATAGGGCCGAAATATTCAAATAGGTTTTGTGGGTTCACTGTCTTGGGAAAAAAGTCCTCATTATTCTCTTTACTGTAGTCGTATTGTAACAGATAGATAACTGATAGCAGACAGTACATTTATATATATATATATATATATATATATATATATATATATATATAGATAGCATGAGTCCGCTTCGAAGGGTCACGAAGCTCAGTAAGCACTTTTGAAATGATGAGGATGACAGTGTTCTTAATATGGGGACTAGCATAAGGAAGGGGAAGTGACAGAAAATTTAAATCATAAGTTGTTACCTTTTCTTTGATGAAGTTAAAAGTAGAATCTCGAGCACAGATTACGGAAGCAAGTTTGTGATAAGCCATAGAAGAAATTACAAGATCTTAAGTTTTGTCTTTCAGTGTTAGCTTACAGGCTCGAAGGCAGTGACACGTTGATGTCAGGCTTGAGAATACTTTCCTATTATTAACTAATTCTTGCTGGATGAATTGAAATTTAAAATCAATTCGTTCAAGGATTCTGGAATAGAGTTGCAAAATCTACAGTGTGGATTGGTTTATTTATGGCAAGTAAAAAATCCTTTTCTCAGGATCAAAGAGTTGCTTTTGATTCTTATTATAAAGAATGCTATTTGCCTTTGACGATGGATCAAGAGGACATATTTGTTTGTGAAGGAACTTTTTTCTGAATATGTCTCTGAAGGTTTGGGCTTTTAAGTTAGAGTTGATCAAATTATTCAAGGATCTTGTGGTCAACTAGTCTGCTACCTTTGTATAATTGATGCCTTGGTAGCTAGGGACATGCTGGAACTTGATATTAATAAAGTTGTTTTAAAAATTGATCTCTGATTTTCCTCAGGTCTGCTTCCGTAGCACTTAAATGGATATTATTGATGATCTGAAGGGATTCATTGAAGTTTGAGAGCAATACTAGTCTTTTAGAAGCCGTTGGATTAATACTGATGACCTTTGAAGCCTCTGTTATGGCTGACAGCTTGCGGGGAGTATAAAAGTATTATCAGTAAGTCTGGCTTGTATATTCAATGAATAACTCGGAATAACAGATGCAGAGGCATATTCGGCATGGTCCTTAGCATGGGATTTAACTCTAGTGAAAACTTTAAAGGTGACATTTACCTTCCTGGAGCATATGAAGGACCTTAAAATGACGGAAACAGGATGAGCCAAATTTCCAAGATGGAGATTTCTAAGAAGGATACATTGATAACTGTTTTCGCTTTTAAATTCTACTATATACCAAGAAAGGGAATTCCGTGAGATTCCATCACTTTTTGATGACCAAACCGGAAAAGGTTGGCATTAAGCGCTAACATTTTAAAATACAATTAGCATGTGCTCAGCTAAATTATTAAGAATTGATTGTTCAGATTTCTTTAGTGATTACAGGAGGTCAATTCTGCTTTTTTCCTGTGAAAAACTGAAATTTGTATCTGATGTGCTATTAAAACTATCAAGAGCTTTCAGCATCGACTGCTCTGAGCTTGGAATGGTTCTAAATCATAGAGAACATGACCCTTTATTCCTGATTAATGACACAAAATTGGAGTATCTTCATGAATGGAGAATACAATTTTATGAAAATGCTTATCTTCCTCTAAAGTAAGTATATGCTAAGTCTAAGGTTAAAAATTGCCTTGGTTTTGAAGCCTAGAACAAACCACCCATAAAGGTGGATTTTAAAGTAGGATGATTTTTTTGTGAAAAGACATTAGCCCATGTGGAAGCAAGTTATCAAAAGAGCACACAAATAATACCTCAGGGATGGCTGAGTAGCCTATTAACCAGAAACCTGCTGGGTATGTTAATGAGAATGTTAAACAAAAAGACATTAGACCTATGTACATAGCCTACTACTCCCACTAAGCTAATAATTCCACACACACACCCACACTAACTAAGCAGGTAGAATCTATGGTAATTTTTTTGATTCTCTGACAATTAAGATAGCTAAGAAATAGACATAGGCTATCTTTGAAAACAGTGTTTGATTATTAGCCTACCTTAACTTACTCTTGAGAGCAAATTAAGATCCATCTTGATCTGTGAATTGCTCTATACTTTATGATGTTAACAGTTAAACATCAAATGTATCTTACTAGTACTTCCAGGGAACAACATTCCATGCAATATCTAGTAGCCTAGGCTAACTTTGTAAAAGCTTCATCATTGGGTGCTCAGACTCTTTTATCTAAGAGACTATTGCAGACTGTTTTACCTGAGAATCTACAACATGGCAGGAGAAAAACTGTTGTCAGTATTGGGTTCTGGCAGATGGCTTTAATATCTTCTTTTAATATACCCTCCTGTTGTTGCCAGTATCTTGGGAAGTTGACAAATGAATTAGGGGTGGGTTCTTGTGAAGTAAGCTTATATGTCATAAGCATATGAGCTCTTTGTCATCAATAAACCAGTGTAGATAATTGAAGCTCCTTAAAGGGGAATTTGATGGTATTACTCTTTTATTGTTATAGTTTTCAGTTTAGAAAAGGAATCTAAAATGAAAATTAAAAGAAATTGTAGTTCAGTTTATTGGACTTTTGTCAAACCCTGAATCATAATTTAGTACCTAGACCTATTCTTTCTCTGTTTATACCCATTTCATGATACCAAATTTGTCTAATTTTTTGAATTTGACAACTATAATTAAATATCTTAAAATAATCATAATTTCAGATTTCCTGTTCAGTTACACTTTGTTAATATTAATAAAAAAAAAAAAAAATTCTGATTGTAGCTAAGAGCCAAGTTGAAACCCAAAACAAACAAAAATATTACCTTTGCAGTTTATTACAATATACTTTTACACACTAGCCCAAATAAACTGACTTGTGATGTTTCAACATATGTCTAGAACTCTGAAAAACCAGTTCTTGACTGAAAACTGAGCTTGCATTATATTTTAGAATTTAAACTGTTTCCTAGAAGGCAAAGATATTAAACCTGGTAAAAGATAATTAAGGAGCTTAGGAGTTAGTCTTTTATTGTCTGTAAGCTATGTAAGATTTTCTAGGCCCTAACATAACATCTTTATTTTTTTTTTTCTTTGATTTTATGTTTTCTTTCAAGTGCAATTTTTTCAGAATTCTGAAATTATAGGGAAAAATCATGAGTCAGTTTATGTGAGTTTTGTATTTACTGCAAAGCAATGATTTTAGTTTATTTAAAGGTCCAACTTTGCTTTTTACTTCCACTAGGGAAACTTAATTTTTAACTTTGGCAATAAAATTGAAAAATTCAACACATGCTTTTATTAAAAAAGAGAGGGCATTAAATGCAGGTTTCACTTCCTACCCTTCTTAAACTTTCCTGGTAAAATTCTAGTTGATTGACTTTTTGCTATCTCAGAAAGGGGTTAGGTTAGGAAAATGACACTTTCAGGGATGTGTCTACAGGCTAAAGTATGCCCTGGGAAGGTATTTTGAAGTACATACCTCCACTCCTTCTCCCTCTAGAGGGACTTGACCTTTGGTGACCTTCAAAAATATGTGTGTTATAAAAGTGAAATCTTGCAAAACAGATCTTCTTCTTGAATGAAGTACAACAAAATTGTTTTCAGCTTTGTAACTTAGCTCAATCCTAATTTATAAGGTTTTAAAGATATGCAAAAACATTTCCTAAATTTTGATAAAGAAAAACATTGATATGACTCAGAATTCTACTCAAATAACAGGAATTACATTTTCAGAACTAAAGGCAGAGAAAAAGCAACTGGTAACTGAAAATTAAGGTAAAATGTTGTTTTGCCAAAATTTAAATAGATATAGACCTGTCATGTAGGCGAATTTCAGGGCTCTCTAGAGGGAGAGGAGTGGAAATGGGTACTTAAAATGCCTTCCTTGGATATGGTCTAGCCTGTAGACCCATTCCAAAAGTTTCATTTTCCTAACCTAACCCCTTTCTGAGATAGCAAGAAGTCACTCAACTAGGATTTTACCTTTTCCCTAAAAACATTCACAACTTTTTCACATGAATAAGAGTCTTGAGTGGTGTATTATCACTGCCATCCTTGAGAAGTTATAGATAAAAGAAAAATTCCATTGTTTACAAGATAGGTAATGTTATAAACAACCAGTTACAAGTAGAAACAATCAGGATTTTTTTTTTCTAAAGACAGTGAAATTCAAAACTCTAAAGGAATATTTTGGTTCCATGTCCAAGAGTCATCCTCAGCTCAACAAACAAAAATATGAAAGAGAAACTTGCATTAAAATACAAACTTTAAACCTTTTTTTTTTTTTTTACTTTTAAAACAGCCCTAGAATCATGACTTCAACAAAGTCTAAGCAGGACTGATAAACAAGGTGATGTGAGTTCATACAATTCATTTAAACAAAATAAAATAATGACATACATGCTTTCAATGCCAATCTTGGCTTTTTGACAGTTAGCCTCAAAGGCCTTTTTGTCACAGGTTTACTAGTATTGTCTATTGTTTTTATAATATATTTTGTTAAATCATTTTTAATTAAATTTGTGTATAAAGAATTTAATGAGTACCCTCCCAAATCCCTATTTAAAGAAACATTATGGTTTATTTTTAGTCTAATTTTAATTCATTCCTAAACAACCTGTTTTATCTTGAAGTCATTACTAATGAGAGAGAATTTTTCAGAGTATTTTGTTGCTGGGGTTATCAAAAATATGGCTACCTAAAGCAGAATCAAAGGAGTTATTAAAACTATTAGAAATTAGTGCTTTATTTATGCGTTCTTTATGCTGTTGTAGGCATTTTTCTAAATTGTAATGGGTTCTGCCAACATATCTAACGAAATATATTACAAAACCAATAGGCAATATTAGTGAACCTGTTACAAAAAGGGCTTTGAGGCTAGCTGCCATAAAGGCAAGATTAGCATTGAAAGTGTGTATTTAATTATTTATATTTCATTTGAATGAATTGTATCAACTCACCCCACTTTATCAATTCGTCATGGTTGAAAATTGTTGAAGTCATGATGCTAATGCTGTTTCAAACATTAAAAAAAAAAGTTTTAAAGTTTGAATTGTAATGTAAGTTTATCTTTTATACTTTCATTTATGTTATGCTGAGGATGGCCCTTGGACATAGGGCTGAAATATTCATTTAGAGTTTTGAATTCCACTCTCTTTAGGGTAAAAGCTATGGTAAAAGACCAAAATCTGGTAAATATCAATATTCACTGGTGAATGTCTGTAATTCCCTTTTCTCTGCTTGGATTCAGTCAGCTTTGTCACTCTTATGCAAGGTCTGATGGTGACAAGTTAGGTTAGGTTATTAGGCTGAAAAATCGGTTAGAAAGCTAACCTGTCACCATTGAACCTTGTGTAAGACTGACAAAGCTGACTGAATCCAAGCAGCAAAAAAGGAATTTGTGGACATTCGCCATTGAATATTGACATTATCCAGGTTTTGGTCTTTCATTGTCACTGGCGGATCCAGAGGTGGGGGGGGGGGGGAGCAGTTGGATAAATATGCATTAGGAAAGCTCTACAATGCCATGTTTGTACTACATGTGTTTTTTATTATTCCATTTTGGAATATCTTCTCCTCTTCTCTGCAATTGAAAAAAAAGTTAGGGTCCAATTTTACCGGTATGCTAAGTATTTTATTGGTATCCCTCTGTGGTTTTGGAATTCATACATTTGTTGAAAAAATACCATCTTTTTTATATAGATCTATAAGAGAAGATTGAGGAATTGTCTGTTTGACCTGAAGACTAGTGTAAGAATGTGTCAAACTTACCCCCTAGTCTGTGGTAGATCTGATACCCCAGGTAAATTCTATGCTTGCAGAGATAAAAATTATGTCACCCTAAGACATGATAGAGGATACCTCTATGTACAGAAATATCATGCAAAACAAAAACTCTCGTTAGTAGTTTTCATGTACCACAATGGAACACAGGTTTTCTGCTTATCATTAGGTAATTCCGACTGTATTGGTTTACCCTGTACATAGAAGAAGCATCTGTGAATGGCATTTTTTAAGTTTTTGTCGTAAATACGAAAAAGATAACACAACACTTCAAATAATAGGGACAAAATCGTAATTTCAATTGATATCAGAGAAAAAACATTTTTTATTTATTTTTAGTTGAAAAAGGGATTTTTGTCAAAAAAAAGTAATTTCAATTAGTATCAGAGAGAGTGGAGAAAGCAAACTTTTGATCACTTGCAGGCCCTAGTGTGCTTCTTGTACAGGCTGATGGCGTGCCGAATTTGGACTGATGGTAGAGTGAAGGGACCAGCTCCAGAAAGCTTTAATGGCCCTGTAAAGATATATTCTTCAACTTCTTCAACTTTATCTTTTTGAGGTCAGTCATATGAATAGTTGGCTACACTCAGACAGCAAAGATATTATATGCAAACAAGATTTTTGTCAGGCAAGATAATCACCCTTCCAATATACGAGCCTTGTTGATCACGTTTGCTATTGTATGCTACTGCATAGTACTCATTTAGCTGTAATTTTTCCTTCTTTTCCTCCTCTTCTTCATTCTTGCTGCCAACAATGTAGCAGATATCCATCTTGTCAGTTTTAGAACCCAGTGAGTCATAAGAGTCTTCACAGGAAAGATCATCTTTTTTTTATCTTTTTTGGTTTTGTTTGAGCATATTCTATTTTATTTTCTCTTTTTTGTTCTTGAGCTTTTGTTTTTTCTCTTTATGTATTTGTTCAAGCCCTCTCAAACCCTCCATGGTTGGGATTACTTCAGCTTCCTGAGTAATTCTCTGCCTACTGATGTCCTGGGTGCTGGAGCATCAAGAAAAGGGCACTGGACTGAGTCCAAGAGAGGTTTTTCAAATGATTTCTCATGCTCATGAATCTTTTTTGGACTAAACAAAGTTGAACTTATTAGTTGCAGTATTTGCTTTGGTTGTCACTCTTGTTAAATTCATTGTCTCTGATGTCTTTGTCTCAACATGTCAATGTTTCTTGGCTGGATGAAACTTGTCCTTGTCAATCATCTTGCAATTAATACGTCTTGGAATAACAGAATCGTAAACTCCTGTCGTTAAAATTATTTTTTAATCAGTGAAGAGGTAAGGCAGTGGTTTCCAACCTGTGGGGCGTCCCCCCCCCAGGGGGGCGCGAGACTGTCGCAAAGGGGGAATACTGCTGTTTCCAAAATGTCATTTTCGAATACAAACCGAAAAAGTCAAATAGGGGTTCACAATTCTACTTTTTTTAAACAATAAAAAAAAACTTTAGCGTAAAGAGCGAGGCATTGCAGAGGGGACAACCCCTTTCATATATGGAGTAATTTCTGTTTGCTTTAAGTTTTTAATGTGACCCCTGAATCACAAAGGCCGTAGAATAAATATTTGAAATTACTAAAAATACTTTAGCGTAAATAACAAGGTATTGTGGAGAAGACGAACCCTTTTATAAACGTGATATTTTATGTTCGTTTTAAGCTTTAATGCTACTCATTACTTCCTGGAGAAAAACAAATCTTTTTTTTTAAATAATGCTAGAAAATCCTGTGCCCGCTTCATGGAAATGCTCTTCCCTCATGATAAATTCCTCCATGGAAAGATCCTCTGACGTAGCCCCCTCTCACCACCCACTCCCACCCCAGCGCGAAAATGTCTTCCTGAAAATGTCTGTACACTTCATAATAATCATTACTATATATAAACAACAGTCAAAGTTTATAACTTGCAGCCCCTACCCTGGAGACTGTGGGGGATTAAGTCGTCCCCAAAGACATAGTTATTAGGTTTTCGGCTACGTTCAATAGAATGGCTGTCTCAAAATTTTGATCCGGTGACCATGGGAAAAAATGTGCGTGGGAGGGGGACTAGGTGCCCTCCAATTTTCTTGGTCACTTAAAAAGGGCACTAGATATTTTAATTTCCGTTATAATGAGCCCTCTCGCAACATTCTAGGACCACTGGGTCAATACGATCACCCCTGAAAAAACAACAACAAACAAATAAACACGCATCCGTGATCTGGCTTCTGGCAAAAAATACAAAATTCCACATTTTGGAGATATTAGCTTGAAACTTTAACAGTAGGGTTCTCTGATACGCTGAATCTGATGGTATGATTTTCGTTAAGATTCTATGACTTTCAGGGGGATTTTACCCCTGTTTTCTAAAATAGGGCAGATTTTCTCAGGCTTGTAACTTTTGATATGTAAGACTAAACTTGATGAAACTTATATATTTAAAATCGGTATTAAAATGTGATTCTTTGATGTAACTATTGGTATCAAAATTCCGTTTTATATAGTGTCTGTTACTATTGAGCCAGGTCGCTCTTTACTACAGTTTGTTACCACAAACTGATAACAACGGTTTGAGAAAATTTGTACTGAAAAACAAGCTCAACCGTTGCATTAAATTTTTATGTTGTAGTAGTATTAAATATGTATTCTTTTTTTGCTTTGTTATTATATTTCTTATAATAAATATATTATATTCTTACATAATATTGTATATTATTTTTTAGCCTATTAAATAAATTATAATATCATTAAGTATTTATGAAATTTGATTTTTCGATAAATTAACAGGACACAATAATTTTTTTTTAAAGGGGGTGCACCATTTTTAAGGAGGGGGGGGGGTTGCTCCAGTATGAAAAGGTTGGAAACCACTGAGGTAAGGTAAGTCTCCCAGATCTGACATAAAATTTTCATGAGTCTTTCTTTTGGTGAGACGTCATCTGTGTGTTTGTTGCCAGTTTACGAGCTTCTGCTCATAGGAGGATTTAAGTCCTTTGAAAATGACCCTGTCAAGGGGTTGCAGAACATGGAATGCATGGGCTGACAACTTAAGGATAGTAACATTATTTCCTGAAGTGAGCTCCACAAGTGCCAAAAATAAATTGCAGCCATGACCATCAATAATAAGAAGGGCCTTTTCTTTCACCTGAGGCAGAAAAACATTTTTAAACCAGCTATAGAACAGGTCTGCTGTCTTCCATCTTTTCTTAGTAGCTGAAAAATATGTATCTGGATAATCTTTAACATGTCGCCATGAACTCCAAGTGTTTTTCCCTGAGATTATTATCAGTACTGGCAATTTCTCATCTTAAGCACTTATGCAAGCAGGGATAGGTGTGTTGTCACACCCACTGCCACCAATTTGCTGCATTGCTGATGATCCTTTTGCACCAGCAATTTTAAGGCTATCAGGATCATGACAAAAAGAAGTTTTGTTCAAGTTGTACCAACATTCTAGTTTGTCTAAAATGTAAATCTCTTCTGCTGCTTTTTGTAGCAGGTCATTAAATCCTAGAATGATAAAAGGGTTGGCTTATTGCACAGCCCTCAGGATTTTCAAGTTACTCAGGTTCCTTAATGGAGATGTTGTTTCTTTTCTTAGACCCAAACCGCCAGTCTTCACTTGACCAATTTTCTTGTGAAATGAGTACTGATTTTGTTCTCACTGATATGTTTTTTCACTTCGTCTAGGAACTGTTGTTTGGTAGGCCCCATGCCCCATTATCCCATGACCTTCTGCGAGTTTGCCATACTTGGCTCAACATAATTGGGCAGTTCCAAAGGTTTTCTGAGACTAACAGCAGGAAAGTCAGGAAATCTATTTGCTTCTTTGTCTATTCAATTAGTATGTTGTAAATTATGTATAGTATGTATTGTTAACATTGTAAATAATTGACAAATACATTGAAATCCTGGCTAGAACTGCTGAAACCTAGCCACTGGTATACAGGGGATAAGCCCGGCCCCTCTGCCGGAATTCACCCTGTATGGGGTAAGTCCAAAATGTCAGATTTACCCCAAATGCGGGTTTTTCTGGGATAAGTCCGACAC
Organism: Artemia franciscana; assembly: GCF_032884065.1. Classification (NCBI taxonomy): domain Eukaryota; kingdom Metazoa; phylum Arthropoda; class Branchiopoda; order Anostraca; family Artemiidae; genus Artemia; species Artemia franciscana. Next base: position 30,083,503 of record NC_088882.1, on the reverse strand, counting down.
TCGTTGCATCTCCCGACTGGTTTTTATCAGCTATTTAGAATCATTTTTCATCTCTCTTTTTTTGGCACTATCGCTTAAAATTTGCTACCTACCTCGCGGCGAACAAAAAAGCCCTCCTTGAAGTTTGGAATTGCTTTATTATAAAAGCAATAGAAAATGGCAAAAATATTCATCACTGTTGTCAAGTACTCAAGCTAAAAGAAGAAGAAGGTACATGGAACCAAAGACATCTGTCATCACTGATCCAAATAATACACTGATGTTGGAACTACCCCAGTGTCGGACTTACCTAAGTTCGCCCTAGTTGATGATTATTCATATTTTTTCTTTTTTCTATTTGTTTTTTTCCTTCTTTCTCTGTTTAAACTCTTATAGTGCATTTTTTTTTAAATATAACAAAAGAGGGAAAAAAATAAATTATTAACATTATTATTGCTGTGGAATGTGAAAATTCTGACTGTTTGTAGTTCTGAATTACCAAAATTTACTACTTAAATATTGAAAGGGAGGAAGGGAGAGCATAATTACAGGAGTAAGAATATTTGACACTCATAAAGTCTTTCTGACAATAACATATTTTGGGACGTTGTCAATTATGGAATTTGTTACGTGGTTTAAACATCTCATGGAGAAATAGATAGCACATTACCCTATTATGCAGGGAGACATGCTAACCAAAAGCTATATTCTGTTCGTTATATATCTATGATAATTATGGTTGAACTTGAAATTTATTATAATTGGGGTGTTGACATCCTGTGAGATACATCTCAACTGCTGTTGGTTGTTTTTATATATATCGTACTTCCTAATATGACTAAGGACTGTGTTTAGAACCAGCATTTTTTCATCATGTTTGTCTCATATATATATATATATATATATATATATATATATATATATATATATATATATATATATATATATATATATATATATATATATATATATATATATATATATATATATATGGCCAAAAACTAGCAAAGATTTTACCCTTTTGTTTATGAGCTGGAAGCTGACCCTTATATTAACCTTACATTTAGAGAGTGGCTTTATCTTCTTTTTTTTTTAAATGACATAGAAAATGGGGACAACTCTTCAAGGTGGATGAACAATTGCATATCTACTTTACAGGAGGTTAGGGACTTTGGGGGATAATAAAATCACCACCTCATACTCAAAAACTACCTGTGATGAATTGCCAAAATTTGTGTAATTTACCAAAACTATGCTGTAATTAAAGTAGAATATTAAGCAAGACGCTATTATTTTTAAAAACTTTGCAAAACCTATAAAACTCCTTTGACGACTTCCTGTGAATTTTTGTGGAGACTTCCTTCCACTCTTCATCCTGTGAAGACTCTTCTTTATGGGTATGAAAATGGTGGATACTTCTTTTGCTTAAGACATAGCAATTAAACCAAAAAAAATGACACTGTAGTTATTTTAACTGCCTCAGAAATTGTGTCGTTTCTCAGAGGCCTGTTCTTCATGGATTATACAGCAATGCAGAACTAAGAACAAGGGGAGAATAGATTGAAATTTTTCCTCCCTCTCAAGGCTTTTTTTTGCTGTCCAACCATTTGCTAACAATGTTAGCTAACAATTTTTGTTAGGATGGCGAAAACAGAATTCATAGCTAGCAAAACTTGAAAGCTGACAATTCACAGAAACATAGCAATTGTACAGGACAAAAAAAAAAATCTACAAGCTGTAAAAAAAATGTAAAATCTTTCAGGAATTGTTTGTGAGTCTAAGAGAGCCTCAAGGCAGTATAAAAAAATTGTGACTACATTGGTGAAGATATTATAACCAAAGATGTTCTTGACTTCAATTTGTTCAAGATAATTCTGTCTTCAATTTGTCCAAAAATTTTGCCAAGAAATATTAGCATTTCCAAATTTCTATTAATGCTATAAGTTTGAAAACTGCCTACTCTGTATTATGTGTTTTTTTTTAATATTTTGATTCAAACCCTCCAACAACGATTCGATTTTTTTGAAAAATTCTCTGGTAATGTCAGTGAACAGTCTCAGCTTGGTTGGCGGACCCGTAGCTGTTGGAAAAATTGTTCGCTATAGTTTTGTTTGTACTGCCGAAAAAGGCCTCAAAACTAGTCTGGAGGACATAGTTGTCACATGTGGCGGATAGGCCTAATTTCACCTCATTGCTTTTCAAAATAGAATATAATTGAGTATGGCAGCCTTTTTTTATAATTTGGCATATGGTACTTAATATATTTGTTTTTTTTCAGGCTAGTTAGACTGGTTGCTGCTGCAAAGCCTCAGGCTTCATTAATGGATGCTGGCCGAAGTACTCCAGAAATGGTAGAAGAGCTTTCAGAGTCTAACAGCAAGGATAGTGATCATACATCAAAAAGAATCAAGATCGATCAAAAATCATTTTCAAGCATTGATGCCGAAACAAACTACCATAAAGATAAAGCATTAGAGCATCAGTATTTGTATGATAAACAGCCTAGTGACAACACAACATCTGTAGAGTCGTCTTCACCTATTGTGTCAAGTAAACATAGTTTCAATGAACCACCTGAAAATAATTTTTCTCAACCTCGTGATGATGAGGGTATAACAAATAAAATTGGATCCATCTTTGATATTACAGTGGGTGATGTTGTTTGTAAGCCTGAGAAAAATGTAGATTTTCCACCTAGTCTTCCTTCCAGTATTAGCAGGAGTACGCAGGATACAGATACCACTGCAGCTGCAAGAAATCAGTTGGTTCAAGAAGAGGATGAAGATGAAACTGCAATTGTTACGAGAATCCATCGAAAACGCAAGAGACGACATAGAAAAAAGGCTACTGTAACTAGGCCTGAGCTATTGCTCCTAACAAAACCTATTTTACCACCTTTAAAACCGACTTCAAATAATTCAAAGCATATTCGCTTCCCATCAGATCAAAGTGATGATTCAGAAGAAGACCAGGTCTCAATAAGCGCTGAAAAATCGGCTACTTATAGCAATGGTTCAAAAGTAGACATGGAAGAAGTAATATCCTCCTATACTGGCAGTAGCACATATAGTAAGCAGGTTGATTTGGCTAAGTCAAATTTTTCCTCACCATCTGTCACTCAAAATTGTTTAAGTACATCAACTCCACGAGATTTACCTCTTCTGAATACTGCGTCAGATATTATAATTAAAAAAAAATATGAAGCTAATGACAGTAACATTCAACCTACTGATAGTGTTATTTTGTCCTCAAGTACATTTTCACTTTCATCCTCTCAAAAAGAGTCTTGTGCTGATCATAGCAAGGGTAGGCATGGTCTTAGTGCTTTGTTTAGCTTGAAAGGTAGTGCATCCCCTCCTGTCTTTAAGAAAATCAATACAAAACGGGACCAATATAAAAATGTATCAAAGATTTATACTAATAATTCAACACCCATCCCTAACAACAGTATTGATGGTGACGGAAAAGAGGAGGATTTTACTGCCTTCCCTTCGCTAGTGTATATGCCTAAGAAAGGGTCTTTGATCGCTTTTAAGAAGCTGGAGCTAGATCAGTCTTATCAGCCAGTTCTTTCAGAATACAAAAAAGCTTTGGTTATTTCAGCAGAAAATGGAAAGTTTGTCGTGCGCCTTCTTGGTAAGTTCTATAACTAAGTTTTATTCTACTCCAGTTTTCTGTGTATTGTTTATAACTTAAGAATTTTTTTTGGTAGTCATTGATTGTTGGAAACAATCGATGAGTACCAAACATTCAGGAATTACCCTTAGGTTACATCTCAGAAAACTGGTTTCATAGCTACAAAAACAAGTGATGGATGATACAATGCATTGGACTTGTATAATTTGGGCTATACAATTGCACATTAGGGCTGGGGTGGGTGTTAGGTTACTTTAGGGTTGGTTGGGTTTCCATAATTTTAATTCTAAAGTATTGTTTTATCATCATGTTTTGTTATTTCTCATTAGGATTAACCTAACTTCGCTTTTTGAGTGTGTTTCCAGCAACTGACAAGGACTATTTTTTTGTTTGCTTTACCTTCGTCTTGGCATAAAAACTTATCACAAAATAAACTAAAGTTTATCTGATCTCAAGTCAGGGATTTACCAGTTCGACCATTTAGTTACATTAGTTATACCAGCTATTGGGCTGAGTCAATCTCAACCAGAAGATAGAAAGCAGCAATGTTTCAATACTATGGTATACCCTCCTAAGTTCTTGATCACTGTGACTGTGCTTTTTTTTTTTTTTTTTTTTTTTTTTTTTTTTTTTTTTTTTGAAGCATGACTTCACTGTGACAGTACACCCATTTACATTGTTCTAGGGACAAAATTTTTACCCCGTCTCTCCTCCTTCTAATCAGTGTATTTACCTTTACTTATATTCTTCCAACAGCTTATATTTGTGTTTTTTATGAACTCATAACTGTATTTTTAACCTATTCTGTTAAAAGCAAAAACAGAAAGCTTTGTGTACGAAATGTAAGTATCAATATCATAGTTTAATAAGAGTAGAAGTCAATTCAGCTATAAAGTGAAACTTAGAATAGCAGATTATTAAAATCATCCTTAGAAAGCTTAAATCTATAGTATACAAAATGTTTTGGAAATTTTAGTGCTAATAAATTTCTAACTTTATTCAGAAACAAAAATATATATTGTGTCTTATTCCTTATATATTTATTTTCTTAGTTTTGCCAGTATTATGAGTGAAGATAGATACCTATGTCAGTATTATCTCCAATATCATCACTGTTGTCAGGTCTCACCAGGCTGCTTTACACAGAGGGGGGGGGGCGCAGGTTGTCTCAACGATTTTGCATATAATTTCCTATGTATATTTTTTTTTACCTTTTCATCAGATTGCACCCCTCTCCTAAAATAAACTCCCATCCATAAGCCTACATTGCATGGCCCAATGATGTTCTTAACTGAAATTATACTGTTGCTTGGCTTGGCCATCATTCTTGAACTAACCTTCAACACTATGTACCAATTAAACGTTTGAGTCCATCAAGAAATTATCTGAAACACTTGTGCTCATCAGTTGAGAGAAGAGGTGATATAATCGATACTATTTAGAATATCATGAAAGTGTTATTCAATGAGAAGAAATGGGTCAGTTAACAGCCTATTTGAAATTTTTGAAGCTAAGTTTATTTGGCTACCTTTCTTGTTTTTTTAATTTTCTGTTTGAAAGTAGTCAAAGCTAGTTTTTCGTGCGTCGCCAAAAGGAGGGGTACAAAAGCACTCGTGACGCCCTCCTCCTGGGGTATGTTAGTTTGAGATAGGGTGTGTCTATCTTTTTTCTTTTTTTGTAGAAGGGACTTCCTTAATAATTTTAAGGCGCCCACCATTGTTTTGCCCTATCCTCAGAACCCCACCCGCCAGCTTCAGACTGGCTTGGGCAGGCAATACTGGAATAAAGAGCCACCCTACACTTGCCAGTCGTCAGCAGCAATCGGCACATATCTAACTAAGTAACTAGAAATGTTTTTCTTTACCTTGGATTTCTCCTCAAAGTATCTTTTTTTGTGCCATGATTTGCTGTTCACATGTCAAGGGGATTGACCTCCTGTGTATTATTTTGACAGCCATTACTGTTGTCAATGCATCTCAATAGATTATGTTCAAAATACCCTGCCTCATGGCCAGGACGACCAGTGGCTGGATTATGACTGGTATTAGTAGTAATAGGCGTCTATTTGGGCTTACTAATCTCAGGAGCTCCACGAGAAGGTTTTCACCGCTGGGCACGAGACGCTCGTATAGGGAAAAACTCGTTGCTTGATGGGCCTTGACTGCAGCTATTTAAGAAATGCAAAGTTTATTTGGAACAGATTTTACAGTAAAGCAGCAAAAATTTGATTGTTAGAATAATAGCTATCAAATAATATTCGGTTAACTGCCTTTATCCTATCGTACTTTGATGAGACGGGACATTTCATTTTCAAAATTAACTCTCTCTCACCCTCCCTCTATTTCTTTCTCTTCAGATGGAACCTTTTCTTAGTATTGTTACACCATCTTTCTTCCAAAATTTAATGTTTTTTTTTGTTTTTTTTTAGGTCCAAAGCAACAGAAGCCAAAGTCTGGTAAATTTGAAATGCCAATTGAAGAAACAGACTTTGCTTTGGATAATGATATTGAAGAATATAATTTTAATGAATTGTTGTCGCCTCTACTTCTGAAAGCTGCAGCTGATGATGCTCTTGAAGAGGGTGAATTTTTCAATTAAAATTAAACATTTAATTTCTAGCTTTTCGACTTTCATTTATTTACCACTATTATCTGATATTTGATCTTGTAAACTTAAACATTTTACTGTTTGTTGTGTTTACGCCTCGTATTTTTGAGGAGCTACGTTTTTAAGAACTTGGCTTAAAGTTGTCTGGTAACACACACTGGTTTTACTAATTAAAGAGTTCTACATATAGTTAATAATTATTTCTGAAATTTTAATATGAACGAGCTATTATAAAATTTAAGGATCTATCATTAAAGTTTGGAAAGGAACTAGTAATACTGTATCTTGTTTTCAAGCTATTATCGGATATTGGTAGATTTCAATTCAACAAATAATCATGAACGTATTCATATAACATGGAGTATGCACATTTTTTGGAGCTCTTAAGAGTGAAACCCGTGTTCAAAAAGAACAAGAATCAACTGCCCTTCTAGGTCTTTATATTGTTTCTGAATTGTTAAGTATTGATTGAGTGAAAACTAGCTTATTCTTTGTTGTTTTTTTTTTTTTTTTTCGAGATTCTCATTTTTTATGAGCAGCCCCAATTTAAGAGGGGGTACAGGTTGGCAATTGCCATATGCAATATGATAATATTATATAGAAGTTTATGGTTGTTCTCGGGGTTAAAGAAGTCGACTCGACAGCTAATTAGTTCTGAATTCTTTTATTTATCAATAAATGTGCAATAAAAATCAAATGCAACATGATCCACTCAATTAACGCCAACTCAATTAACATTCTACCAACTCAATTATTATCCAATCTAGAGACAACAACCCCAGTGGAAACTGGGGAAGACCAAATTATTAACTACAAGTTCTCTAACGTTCTTGTTGATGATACCAAGTGAGTGACAGCTCTGTACAGACTCTGGAGACGTGCTTCATATCATGTTGCAAGCCATCAGAGAGTTGAAGTCAAATTGCACTGCCAAGTTAATGGAAGTGCGAAAATGATAAGTCGATTGCTCAAAAATAAAAGATAAATTGCTACATAGGGCAAGAGGAAGCTGACCATGTAACTTTAAGAAAGTGAAAGAAGCGCAAGACAGATAGAGAGATCCTAAGCCAAGCAAGGGTTTAAATAGGGAACAATTACTGTCCTTTATGAGAGTCCTTGCTTTATCGTAAAGTTTTGGAAGTGGCTTCAGTGACAAGAGAAGAGTTGACGTCCAAATAATAGAACAGTATGAAATATAGGTCTGAACTAGAGCATAGGACAGGATAGTGAGAACTGGCCCTGAAAATGTTTTTTTTTATGGATCTTGAGGCTTTTGGAGACTTTTATTTTGATCTGGTCAATATGATGGCTGAAGGAAAGATTTTTATGAAGCAAGATGCACAGGAATCGAGTGCATCGATCTTCGGGCCTACTAAGGAAACCACTCTATAATTTTTTTTGCATTTAAACCAGAGCAAGCCTTTGAATATCTTGAGAAAATGATATAGCATGACCTTCCAACCTTTACTACTACTACTAATAACTCACCGCAGCACCAATCCGCCTGAGGCTAACATATCTACCTCGCTCATCATCCATCCCTATTTGTTCAAAGCCTCCCGCTTTAAACCCTCCTAGGAAGTTTCTATTTCCCTTAAATGTTTCTTTACGACATCCTCTCACCCCCGCTGTGGACGACCTGCTTTTCGTTTAGCTCTAGACGGTTGGCCGAAAAGGATAATCTTTGGCAATCTGTCTTCTGCAGAACGTGCCCTAGCCATTTCAACCTTTCTCTCATTATAGCCCTAAAAAGCAGGATTTTACCAAATTTTTCGTACAGCCCACTCTTTGAAATAGGGTCAGTCATCTGGGTACCCAGAACAATCCGTAGGCAATTTTTCTGGAAAACATCTAGCAAATCTTCATCTTTTTTTCAGAGTGCTCATGCTTCAGAACCATATTTGACCACTGCCATCACTGTAGGTTCCAACACTCCACTCTGGGTTTGCAGACTTGTCTTCCTTTTCTTCTAAACTTTTTTCAACGATGTAAAAAATACCCTGAGCCTTGGCTATTTTACTTTTAACGCCTTCACTGCTCCTGCCATTTTAACTAATAATACTACCAAGATAAGTGTAGCTGTCCACATGATCAATCTTTTCGTTACCTAATGTCACTTTTCATCTTAACTTATTCCTATTCAAAGCAATTTAGTCTACTTAACATTAATGTCCCAATCTATTCTGGCACCCTGCACTCCAAAACATCTAGAAGTTCATTCATTTTGCTCAGACTTTCATCTAGGATGCTTCATTCATTAGTATAGTCTAAGTCCAGGAAAACTTTTTCTCCCCATTTGATTCCGTGTTCTCCCATTGCCTTTCCTGTGCTCCTTAAGAAAAAGTCCATCAGAATGATCCATACAAAAGGGGTATAGAACACAGCCCTATTTAACTCCTGATTTAATGCAAAATCAGCTGCTAACCTCAGCTGAACCGCAGCAGTATTATTCTCGTACATAACATCTCTAATGTAGTTATCTGGTATACCATACAAGGATAAGACGCTGAAGCTCTTTTATCAACAGAATCGAACGCTTGCTCATAATCTATAAAACTGTGAACTAAAGGTGTTTGATAACTCCGGCACTTCTTAATTATTAGCCTGAGAGGGAAAACTAACCTGAAACATCCTCAACCCTTTCTAAAACTGCTCTGATCTTCTCTTAACATCTCTCAGCCTAAAAAGTATCTTATTACTAAGTAATTTCCTATCTACAGCGACCAGGCTAATGCCTCGATAATTCCCACATTCGCTCTTATCACCTTTCTTATTTAGTGGTTTAATTAGGGTTTTCCTAAAATGGCCAGGTGCTTTCCCTTTTTCAAAAATCAAAAATCCTTAATAAATAATTTCTAACCTCAGAGCCACTATATTTAATAAACTCTTTTACCACATTTTCAGCATGTGGGGCCTTATTATTTTTTAATACTTTTTGTACTATTGAGAGAGAGAGAGAGAGAGAGAGAGAGAGAGAGAGAGAGAGAGAGAGAGAGAGAGAGAGAGAGAGAGAGAGAGAGAGAGAGAGAGAGAGAGAGAGATCGGTATATTTAAAAACTATCGTAACATAGCTAAATTCAGTTTTTTCACGAAAATGCTAATTCTTCCTCACAAATATATCTTCCTTCACATCTGAGTTATCATAAACTTTTAATTTGATCTGTATCTTTTATTGCAACTCTATTTCGGGTTAGCACATTCTCAAAATGTTCTTCCCATCCCTCTTTAACTCTTTCCTTATCACTAATTGCGGCCACGCTCCTATCTTTAACCGCGACAAGTTTGGATTGGCAATTCTCTCTCAATTTATTAGCATGCCAGTACAATATTTTACTATTATTTCGTCTAACTGGGTAATTTTATCCATGGTCTTCACTTCACACCTCTTTAGTTAATATTTTAATGCTTTCTTTACTTTTTTCTACATTCATTGTTTTCATATGATCTATTATTCCAATGTCTTGCACAAGCTCCATCTCCTCTCTATTAAAGAGCCTTTCTACTAAGCTTCTTCACTAATATTCCTAGCTGTCTTCCTAATTTTCTTCCCTAAGACACCGTCAGCTACTTCACAAATTATTGCCCTAAAATTATTCCGCCCATCTTCTACTTTGTCAAATTTTAAACTCTCAAGCTTAGTTTTCAACTGTTCCTGGAAATTTTCTTCCAATATTTAAGGTAAGGTAATCGACGTTTAACCAAGGAATAACTCTCTCGAAAAGGGTAATTATTTTTAAACGGAGATTAGACTCAGCTTTACAGGCTCTGCCAAGAGTTTCGTCTTCAGTAACAAGTGTATTCGAGAAATAGAAACTCTCGTCACAGCTAATTACAGATACCGGCTGACAAAGACGACAGCAAGCAGTAGGTTTTGGATTTCTAACCGTATTTATGTGGTCATTAACGTAGATTATAAGGAGTATCGGCCAAACTCTAATTCAGAAGGATTAGAAAAGAGCTGATCAATTGAGATGACTAGACCAGATAAATATTATAGAGACCAAGAATAAGCACTTCCTCTAAAGCCAATATGGAATAGTTTCCAAAGAAGAATCTTATTCGTTATTGAGTCAAATGCTTTCCGTACATCGAGAAAAAGAGTAGCAGGTATTAGACCAGGCTCAGCAGCTGTATGTAAAACAACATACAAAACAGTTGCAAATAGATGCTCGGTTGATTGCTTTGCCCTAAAATCAAACTGAAAATCATGAAAAAATGTTTAGAATTAAGAAAATCAAGAAGTCCAGAACGCATAGATTAAAAAAAAATCTACTAAACACTGATAAGGGAGATATAGGACAATAACTTGCAGTATCATTCCGTGAACCGCTTATTCTTTTCAAGGAAATTAACAATTCTTACATTCAAACAACGTTCAAAAATCTTTCCAGAAGCAGATAGGATAGATATAATTCTATAGTTAGACGGCTCACTCGCATCTCCCCCTTTATGCAGTGCAATGATACGGATAGACTTTATGCTAGAAGAAAGAGCACCATTCTTGAGACAAAGAATAATTATATGCACCAGAAAATTAACCGTATTAGGCATAACCGATTTATGTGAATTCGTAGAGGATCCGTCAGTTCCTTCTGACTGTCCATTTTTAAGCTCATGAGGTACCCATCATCAATTTGGCAGAGGACACTGGGGGGAGTATGGATTGGTGAGTAGAGGGGGGTGAAAAACTTTTGAAGTCAGCAGAATGTGGTGCTAAATTTCGGGATGGTCTGACGGCTTTTCACCTAGTTTGGTGAAGTAGGTGTTGAGCATGTTAGCAATATTAATTTTTACTTTAACAGCGTTACTACCGTCCTGGGTCATCCAGTAGCTGCCTTACTGAGCTAAAACTCGTGCAAAGCAAATAGGCTTGAAGCATTTGTGAAAGACTTAATAATTGAGCTCCATCCCATTGGATTGGTTTTCCGATTATTGATCACATACCAAGGATCAAATTTTATGAAATTAACAAAAATCTTGTGTGTTAGCAAAGCAAAACCATTTTTCTCGGCTAATAATGATCTCAAGACATTTTTTATGTTTGACACCCCATACTTATTGAAAAGCACCAGGAACAACCTTTCAAAATACAATTTTAAATTTACTGATGGGACAAAAGCTAGTTATAGTCATGTGTGTCAGGCTTACAATTGTACCTCCAAAAATAATATCCGTATGATGCCTAGACTCCATAGGGGACATTTAGGGTTGAAAAATAAAAACAAATTAATGTTAGTCTTGCTGCCCAGGTTCTGAGTCACTCTGTTGCTAGTGCTATGGATCGTCTATATGTCACTAATATTCTGGGTAAAGGATGTCTGGGGGATGTTTAGGCAGCCTTACATCTTTCGAGAGGAATGCAAAAGTCTTAAATGTTTTGTTTTTTAGACAACGTTTCAAAAGAAATGTCAAGACGGAAGATCTATAATTATAGAACAGAACAAAGACATTACAAACAGTGTCAAACTTTTGTAAGGGTGGCAACTGAATATTTCGTCGCAGAAGGGGCTTTCTACTGAAATGAGGAGCCCGTGAATTAAAAGGCTTGCCACCAGAAGATTAAATCAAGATTGCTTGGAAAACTTCTTTGGGCTTACGAGAAGAAAACGCGGTCTAAATGACAATCCTTACCCGTGTGAACAACTATAAGCAGACATTTCACTGCTTTATAACAATCCTATCAAAGTCAGGTGCCACTGTGAATTCGGTGATGCAGTAATTCTAAATGCAATGAACGCCTTGAAAGGACTGAAAAGGATAAACAAAGAAAATGAATCAGTTAGTGAAACCTCCTATGATAACCCTGTGTTTCAAAACGACAAGTTCATTGAATAATTTTCATCCTTAATTCAGCCAAATGATGAAATAGCACAGTTAATCCTCGAGCATATGCAACATCAAGCGATTTTGCCGAACAAGCAGAAAAAATTGGTCTCAAGTACGTATCTGGCTCTTCTGTTAAAACATTTTTTAGAGAGACATAAGTAAGATCAGTGTAAATAAAACAATAAGAGCAATGATAATTTTGTAGGTTCAGATGATCTTTTTACATATTATAAAGCATATGAAATTCCATCAGCTGGTCCTTTCCATGGTTTGACTGTTCCAGCTGAAGCTTGTTTCAATTGCAGAAAATCTTATGAAGATCCTTTTCTGAGCAGCATGAAAACGCTTGGGTATCAAAAGATATAAAAGAAGGTGAGCTATTGTGGTAGTTCTACCTATTATGTGAGATAGAACAGATAGATATCTGTATGGAATACTTCTTGTCTGTGCACTAAATTATCCAGATTAACGGTTTTCCGTTCCAGTTTTCCACAAATTGTCGAATGTAGATGCAGCTTTACTAAACCAAAAATACAAAAATAACCGTATTTACTAACATTTGTTTCTATCAAAGATTTAGTGAGATAGAGTACAAATAATAAACAAAATAAACAATTATAATTTCAGTATATTTCAGCTGCAGTAATAGTTTCTTTTGTAGTACCCGTTACACCAAAAGAGTTAAAAAATGACTTTTTGATCTTTGAGTCACTAGCCTAACATATTAAACAGTAAATCAGGAAATCCAGTAATCAAATGAAAGATGGCTCGTGATATGTTTGATGACACTCTTCCTGATCAGGACGTTGCCAAAGGTCTGTATCTGTTTTTATAGGCTATAGAACACTTGAACTGGTCTCCAACGTAGACTAGGTCTGCCAAAATGGAATAGAGATGAGATCATAGGCTGTATTTTTTAGCCTCTGGGTCATCAGATGCTGGGGTACCATTCTATTTTGGTGGATCCAAAAAAATCCTCATAATAAAGAGTAAAAGTATTAGATTTCTTAAATTATGCTCTTCCAAAGTATCATATTTGCATCTCTGATGTTGCATTTGTGACTATGTACTGACCATGTACCTCACATTTGCCATCCTAAATATAACTTTAATAATATATTTGACAGCATTTGTCTTTCTCATTTTTCCATCTCATGGTGTGCTAACAATTATTAGCTCTAGCCTTTACTCAATGAAATCCAGTTTTTGCCTAGCATAAATGATTATAATAGAAGGAAATACAATAAGCCTAATTGGATCAATAAATAAATGCTGAATAGTACAAAGCAAGTATTTTATTGCTTTTGAGTTTTCTTTTAGTTTAGTGAATATCTGGGTCAAAGTGCAAGGGAAACTATAAGAGTGGAAACTTTGGTGATCTAACATGGAAAGATGGGAGTTGAAAACTACTACCACCAAATGCAACATTATGGCTGGTAAAATCATTAAAATGTCTTCAAATAAGTAGAAGAAAACCAAGTCAAACTGAATAATTGTTAAAGGCCTAACCTAATAGTACTGAAAACTCATAGGCTAGTTTCCCATGCTCTTTGGGCCTGATCTGTATATTTATATCACTTATGAGTGAAGTCTCTGTTTAAGTCTTAAAAATGAAGTATTTGACTATTTAGGGTAGGCCAAACTACTAGGGTTATGCCTAATTGCCTTGTTAACTTAATTAGGCATAGTATATATTACTAGGCCTAATTATTAGTGGGCCCAGGTTAGATTGGGGCAGATCATAGCTAACTAATTAGGCATAAAAATGCTTAATTTTGCCAGATACTAGATGGCATCAGTAATTTTTTTATACCCTAGCACCAGTTTCCACTCTTATGAGTTACCAATACTCCTTGATCTGGGCTATATCTAGGACCACCAGGGGAGGGGGTACATTGTTAGCTAGCCTATACAGATACTATATTTACAAAAGTTTAAACTAGTAAAGGTAGGCTAAAGTAAATCAAAGCAGTCCAAATTTCTGACCTACAAATAAAATGAACATGGATAAGATAAGTTAATATTACAAGAACTAAAAAACTGGCTAAACAGTGTCAAAAATAACAAAATCAGAAAGGCAAAGCCATTCATTAGTGAAAAAAATTAAGCAGGAAAATGTCAGTAAGTTAAAAAGGTAAAAAATAAAAAAGAGTGAGATAAAATTAGCATTGAAAAGATTTAAAAGAGAACATATAAACAAAGGGAAGGGAACAAAAGAATCAAACAAACATAAAATTTGGGTATCACCAGTACCAAAGAAAAAAAAGAGGAGGAAAACTAGCAGTTTATTTCATCAGATTTTATTTTATCATGTTTCCTGTATAAAGGTTTATTATTACATTCTTTTTTTTGCAAAACAGAGGCACAACATTCCTCACCTATGCTCAAGAGTTTCCTGCTTGGGCTTTTTTAGAACGAGCAAGTATGGTACCTTAGCTTCTTTAAAAATTATTCTCAGAGCTCTTTTTTGAATGGATTCATTTTTTGTGGAACTTCTTTGAATAGATTCAAAGTAAGTAGAATATACCACTCACTGCCTTTTTTATCCTCTTTCCAGATACTTGCAAATTCGATTTTTACCTAACCTTTTTAACCTTGCTCAAATATATAGGCCATATTATATATTTCCATGTGCTTTTTGATTCTCATGTTTGTCACTATTGCTTTAGTTTATGGGAAACTGGTTTTAACAAGAGTCATGGTATTAGAGGTATATAAGCCATGCCCAAAATAAGAGAAAAAGGCATTATCTTTGAGGGTCTGTAAAGGGCTTTAAATTTAATTTTCAAGTAAATCAGCTATTATATTGATAAAGAGTATAAAAAAGGCATTGAGTGCCATGTTCACTTTATTCATTGGTCATATATTTATACAGCTCCATATTTACCAATGTAAAGAGTAGGGACTATTGAGAAGAGGCATGTTGTTAAAGCAATTCTTTCTTCACAACATACAGAGTAAATATAGCTTACACATTTTGACTACAGCTCCACTGTTTTTTATCCCCCCCCCTATCCTCACTTAATGTACAAGTATATAATGCAATTTATATATTTCCCTTGTACTCTGCCACCTGTCACTCTCGTCTTTCTTGTTCTTGGCTGAAACACCAGGGACATATTGGCAGACTGCATAGGAAATATATAATTCAGGCTATGTATTTGCACATTAAAGGGGTGGAGGTTAAATATAGAGAAGTTCCAGTCAAAATGTGTTAGCTACAATTATTCTGCATAGTGTTATATTAAATCACACTTGCAATCAATAGCAATTTTGAGGAATCACCAGTCAGTGAAAGTAGTGTGTTGACTGATCAGGTGATCTCCAAACTATTCACTAGGGCTTTTTGCTTTATTTCTTGTCAAGTGATAATTTTAATGATGCAATATTTGCAGAAGAGACTGTATACTCACCACCCATTTGTAAAAGAATTTGCTGTGCAATCTTGATTTGGCATGCTTCTTGAAAAGGTTTTGATCATGTTCTATTTTTCTTGAAGAATTATGTGGTTGAAAAATGTTTGGTATAGGCTTTTAATGGTTTAGCAGCTTGAATTGCATAATCAGATCCCCTTAATTTTGGCAATTAGCTAGTGTAGTATATTCAATTTTTCAAGCCAAGAGGGGCAAAGGGGGAGCCAAGCCAAGGGGGATTCTTTCCAATTAATGGCATTGATTTAAGTGATTCCCTCTATGTTTCCCTCTTTGTTCTTCTCTAGACGACCTGGGGCAATGCTTCAGATCCAGGATATTTATCTTTGTCCCCCTATTTATAAAATGAGGAGATAAACACATAATTGTGTTGCTTGTTGTAATTATGTAAAGGAGTGAATGCTTAGCAACAATTTATTGAAAAATAGTTTGGTTAAGTAAAGGGACATAGAATCAGGAACTGAAGTTTTTCTAAGGATTAGGATTGAAGTCAAGGAAATTTCCTGACTGTTGAAATAATTCCACTGTGTAATTCATTTTTATGGACTAAATCTCCTTTTTTTTAATGAAGCTTGTGTTTAAACTCTCTGATAGCAGATAATCAATTTTTTACATAGCAGCACTATTTAAACAGCCATCTTATTTAGAAGAGGTTAATCATACAATAAGGTAACTTATTAATTCCAAAGTGTGGTATGCTTTACCAAGCTTGTTGCACTAAATGTTAAAACAATTTATGACAGTGCTGAAACACACTGTATAAACACATATATGTCAGAAAAACAACTAATACAAAAAAATAAAAAAGATTCAAAACAGATCATATACCTAGTATGGAAATCTGTAGAGGCTAAACTACTTTTGAAAGACTGGACTGTTTGATAGTCACAACTGTTTCTGATGGAAGTGTGTTTCAAGTCTTCCACACTTGACTAGATAAGGAGTTTTGGCCTAATCGTTTCTGTGGACATGGTGGGTATATTTTGTGTTGGTGTTGACAGGTACTACTGTATTTGGAAAAAGTGAAGAAGTGAATTGGAGTGGTATTATGAATGTTCATAATAATGTGGAATGTATTTATTAGGTCAGCTCTATCATGTGGGAACTGAAGACTAGGCAACTGGAGTCTCTATATTCCCTGGTTGTTTGGTAGATGTCTTGGGTAAGGTATCAGTTTCATGGCCCTATGCTGTACTTCTTCAACTCTTTCTCTATCTCTCTTGTTAAGGGGATACCATACTGATGAGCAATACTTAGATATTGGACATATAGTGGATACATGTAGTGCAATCAATGAACAAAGATTAAGCTTAGAAAGTGTAAACTTTAGATGTAATAATTAGTAATATACCCTATGGGTGATACCCAATACATGTTTATCAACAAAGCAATGGTAATGTTGAGGTAGTCAATGCAAATAGTGCACAGCATTGCGCTTGGTTTCTTTAATGAACATAAGAGTTTGCCTGTGCAGCACCACCAGTGCAGTGCATCCAAATCCTCTATTTGGATGCACTACTTGGATTAAAGAATTTCATGTTCATTCACGACTGACCTGTAAACTTTCACATCATCTGCAAACATTTTTAAGGTCGAATTTTTAACAACACACAGCATATCATTGATGAAATGGTAGAAGAGTACTGACCCAAGACAACTGCACTGCAGGACTCCACTTATGATAGAGATAGGTGATGACAAAGCATCACCTACCAAAACATCTGGGGTTCTGTTTGTAAGATGATCCATCATCCTTGCTTCAGTTTGCGGGCGGATACCATGTAGTTGTCATTGTGGGCGGATACCAGAAGTGTGAGGAAAATTTTGTCAAAAGCTTTGGGAAATTTAATATAAATATAATCAAACAGAATACCTCCAGAAGCTGCATGTTACAAGAACGCCGTTTACATAACCCATGTTGAGCTGAATGCTGTAAGTTATTTTTCTCAAAAAGTGCCTGCATTCTGTCCACCGGAACTTTCTCCATAATGTGGGAAAAGATATATGTATTTGAAATAACCGTAATTTTTAGAATGGGACTTCGAACCATTCTTTTACAATGGCCCAACGATTGTTTTTTTTTTCAAGCTGAAGGACTTTCACCAGACAAGAGACAAAGATTAAACAGATGTGTAAATGGTTCAACAAGCACTAATGCAAGTTCGCATAACATCGCATTTGAAAATCCTTCAAAATCCGGCACCTTTCCAGGAAACTAAATAAAAAAACAAGTTTTTTTTTTAACTGAGAGTAAGGAGCAACATTAAAACTTAAAACGAACAGAGATAAATCTGTATACGAAGGGGGCTGTCCCCTCCTCAATGCTTCGCTCTTTACGCTAAAGTTTGACTTTTTGTCACAACTCCACTTTTTTAAATCAATAAAAACTCTAGCATAAAAAGTGAGGCGTTGAGGAGGGGTCAGCCCCTTTCATATACGGGTTAATTTCTGTTCATTTTAAGTTTTAATATCGGTCCTTACTTTCAGTGAAAAAGAACTTGTTCTTTTATTTAATTTCTGAACATTTTTCAATTAACGCAGGTTCAAATTTGGCTCACCGTACATAAGAAGTTAAACAAAATTTGCAGATTAGTTTTGACAGAATTATTCTGTACATGAAGGTTGCCCCCTCCTCAATACCTTGCTCTTTACGCTAAAGCTTTTAGCACTTTAAAAAGCTTCCTATTCTAATTAAACGGTACTGTGTTTCAGTTTTAGTAAACAGTCCAGCTTTGGTGTAAAGAGTAAGGTATTGAGGAGGGGGCAACCCTTCATATATGGAATAATTTATGTTCGTTTTTCAAATAATGCCGGTAAATCTGGCTCACCCTCTGTGAAATGTACCCCTTCCCCTAACGGAAGAACTCCTCCGTGGAGATTTCATCCAACGTAAAGTGCACCCCTCCCCCGTCAAATTACCTCCGGACAGCTCCATCTGTCCTGAGAATCCCCCCTCCCTGTAAAAGTGCTTGCAGACGATTCAGCCTGAAAAATTCTCCTTAGAACTCTTTTGATTGAATAAGACTTCAATCCAATCGGTTTCTTGGTCACTCAAGAAATGCCCCCTTCCGTGGAAATTATTTCCCAGAAAACGAAACTCGTGGAAAAAAGACCCAGGATAATGCCTCCAGAAAATCTCCGCATGAAACATCTGGCAAAGAGAATGTAAGACAATTAAAACGAATTTGTTATGGTAATTCTGTCACATCCCTAAGTACAACATATCCTGAACCCCCCCCCCCCCCGAAACTGAAACCCCCCCCCCTCCCCGAAAGGAAGATATTCCCTATAGAAATCCAACCTAAGTAAACAACCCTTCCCCCCAAAAAAACAAGAGCCAAGAGCTCATATGGCACTTGTGACGAGGTCGGAACCTAAAATAAGACTTGGTACTAGAGTTATCGATTTCATTGTCCTAAAACCTCAAGAAGAACCGAACTTGCCAAAGCACTAGAAATCCCTCCAACTCCCCCAAAAAGATCGGATCCGGTCTGCTTATATCAATCACATATCTATAACTAGTACTTATTCTCGAATTCGCCTAAGTACTAGAAATCCCCCCAACTCCCCCAAAGAGAGCGAATCTGGTCCGGTTATGTCAGTCACGTATCTAGAACTTGTGCTTAACATTCCCATCAATTTTCATCCCGATCTCTTCACTCTAAGAGTTTTCCAAAATTTCTGATTTTCAAGATTTCCGTTTCCCCCTTCCGTCCTCCTATGTTCCTAGATCCGACCCGAGTTGAAAATGGAGCATGTGAGACATGAAATCTTTCTATATATTAAGTTTCATTAAGATCCGATCACCCGTTTGTAAGTTAAAACTATCCAATTTTTCCGAATTACCCCCCCCCCCCCCCCCCCCAAGTCCTCCAAAGAGAGCGGATTCGTTCCTGTTGTGTCAATTACCTATCTAGGACTTCTGCTTATT
Organism: Artemia franciscana; assembly: GCF_032884065.1. Taxonomy (NCBI): domain Eukaryota; kingdom Metazoa; phylum Arthropoda; class Branchiopoda; order Anostraca; family Artemiidae; genus Artemia; species Artemia franciscana. The sequence goes on along the minus strand of NC_088882.1, from coordinate 30,064,093 downwards.
CTTCTCACCAAGTTTCATCCCGATGTCTTCGCTCTAAGCGTTTTCCAAGATTTCCGGTTTTCCCCTCCAACTCCCTCCAATCTCACCGGATCTGGTCGGGATTTAGAATAAGAGCTCTGGGACACGAGATCCTTCTAAATACCAAATTTCATTAAGATCTGATCACTCGTCCGTAGGTTAAAAATACCTCATTTTTCCGAATTGACTGTCTCTCCGCTCCCCCCAAGATGGTCGAATCGGGGAAACGACTATTTCAAATTTAATATGGTCTGGTCCCTGATACGCCTTTCAAGTTTCATCGCCCTAGCTTATCTGGAAGTACCCGAATCAGCAAATCTCAGACCAACAGACAGACAGAAATAGCGATCGCTATATGTCACTTGGTAAATACCAAGTGCCATAAAAAATGTCTGCATACTTCCAAATAACAAATACTGTACATAAACAATGGCCGAATTTCATAGCTTACAGGCCTCTCACCGCGGACTATCGCGGGCCATTTTACACTAAAGACATAATTACTTGATCTTTCAACTATTCTGAACAAAATGGCTATCTCAAAATTTTGATTAGATGATTTTAGAAAAAAATGGGCTTGGGAGGGGGCCCAGTTGCCCTCCAATCTTTTTGGTCGCTTAAAAAGGGTGCTAGAACTTTGTTCGAATGAGCCCTCTCCTGATGTTGTAGGAGCAATGGGTCGATATGATCGCCCCTGAAAAAAAACAACAAATAAACACGCATCTGTGATCTTTCTTCTGATAAAAAATACAAAATCCCACTTTTTTGCATATAGAGACTCAAAACCTATATTGTAGGGTTCTCTAATATACTGAATCTGATGGTGTGATTTTCATTAAGATTCTGTGACTTTTAAGGGGTTCTCCTCCTTTCTTCGAAAATAAGGCGAATTCTTTAATGCTCGTAACCATTGATGGGTAAAACTAAACTTATTGAAACTTATATATTTGAAATCAGCATAAAAATCCAATTCTTTTGATATATCTATTAATATCAAACTTCCGTTTTTAAAGTTTTGGTTACTATTGAGCCGGGTTGCTCCTTTATCAAGTTAAAAAAAAACAAGTTTTTCAACTGAAAGTAAGGAGCAACACTAAAACGAACTATTCCGTTTTAGTTAAACAGAAATTATCCGTACATAAAAGGGACTGTCCCCTCCTCAACGTCCCATTCTTTACTCTAATTTTCTTATTGTTTTAAAAGGTAGAATTGTGAGAAAGAGTCAAACTTTTGCGTAAAGAATGGGATGTTGAGGAGGGGACCATCTCTTTCATATACGGAATAATTTCTGTTCGTTTTAAGCTTTAATGTTGCTCGTTACTTTCAGTTAAAAAACTTGTTTTATTTATTAATTTTCTGAACATTTTTGGATTAATGCAGATGATCATTTTAGATCACCTTACATTAATAATTAAAACAAAATTTGCATATTAACTTTACTGTTTTGGCTAAATGGCTTTTTCAAAGTTTTGATCGGACAAATTTGATGAAAAAAGTAGTGGGAGAGGGGGCCTAGTTGCCCTCTAATTTGTTTTGTTACTTAAAAAGGCCACTAGAACTTTATTTACGAACGTTTTTATTAGTAATAAATATACGTAACTTACAATTTAACTTACGTAACGAACTTCTATGTTTGTATGTTTTTAATACATATATGGAGGGGGTGGGGGTTCGTCCCCTCGTCAATACCTCGCACTTTACACTAAAGTTCGAATTCTGTTCTAATTCTTTAAGAATGACCCCTGGACCACAAAGGCCGTTTAAATAGAATAAATAGCTCTTTTGAAATTATTAAAAATACTTTAGCGTAAAGAGCGAGGTATTGGGGAGGGGACGAACACCCTCATATAGGCCTACGTAATTATTTCTGTTTGTTTTAAGTTCTGGTATTGCTCCTTATTTTCAGTTGAAAAAATTGCTTTTCTTTATTTAATTTCTGAACATTTTTTGAATTTTTGAGGATTCAAAAATCTGAATGATTTTGGCTCATCGTACATGAATAATTAAAACAAAATTTGCATATTAATTTTATTTTTTTGGCTAAATGGTTTTCTCAAAGTTTTGACCAGATGATTTTGAGAAAAAGGGGCGGGGGAAGGGGCCTAGTTGCCCTCCAATTTTTGTTTACTTAAAAAGCGCACTAGCTTTTAATTTTATCTACAAAAGTTTTTATTAGCAATAAATATACATAACTTATAGATTAACTTATGTAACGAACTTCTATATTCGTATATTTTTATTGTGTATATGTGGGGCTTAGCCCCCTCGTCAATACCTCGCTCTTTACACTAAAATTCGAATTTTGCTCCAATTCTTTAAGAATGATCCCTGAACCACAAAGGACCTATAATTTGAATAAATAGCTCTTTTGAAATTACCAAAAATACTTTAGCGTAAAGAGCGAGGTATTGAGGAGGGGACGAACCCCCTCATATATGTAATAATTTCTGTTCGTTTTAAGTTTTAATGTTACTCCTTACTTTCAGTTGAAAAAATTTGTTTTTTTTTAATTTAATTTCTCATTGTTTTTTTTAAATAATGCTGGAAAATCCAGCGCCCCCTTCATGGAAATTCTCTTCACCCATGATAAATTCCTCTATGGAAAGATCCTCTCACATAATCCTTGACTCCCCCCCCCTACCACCACCAGAAAAATTACCCCCCTGAAAACGTCATTGTACTTCGTCAATAACCAATACCATATGTAAACAATGAGGAAAGTTCAGAAATTGCAGCCCTTCCCCCGGGGATTGTATGGATTAAATTATACTCTAAGACATATTTATTTGGTTTTCGACTATGCTCAACAAAATGGCTATCTCAAAATTTTGATCCGGTCACCTTAAGAAAAAATTAGTGTAGAGACCTAGTTGCTCTCCAGTTTTTTTTGGTCACTCAAAAAAGGCACTAAAACTTTTAATTTCCGTTAGAATGAGCCCCCTTCATGACATTCTAGGACCACTGGGTCGATACGATCACCCCTGGTAAAAAAAAACAAGTAAACACGCATCTGTGATCTTTCTTCTGGCAAAAAATGAAAAATTCAACGTTTTTGCAGATAGGAGCTTGAAACCTCGACAGTTGGGTTTTCTGATACGCTGAATATGATGGTGTAATTTTCATTAAGATTTAATGACTCCTTTTTCCGAAAATAAGGCAAATTTTCTCAGCCTCGTAACTTTTGATAGGTAAGACTAAACTTGATGAAGCTTATATATTTAAAATCACCATAAATATCCAATTCTTTTGATGTATATATTTGTACCAAGATTCTGTTTTTTAGAGTTTCGGTTACTATTGAGCCGAGTCGCTCCTTACTACAGTTCGTTACTACGAACTGTTTGATTCCTTTGCTAAATCTAGAGGAGTAAATTGAGCATGTGTTTCTGTGTGTGTTTGTGTGAAAACTGAACCAAATACCTTATTGAAAAGTTGTAACTTTACATGATTATCATCTATATGTGAAAGAGTTTCAGGCTCTTGGACTGATGCAATAACATTCGACTCAACCTCTTGACGATTTAGACAATGGAACTTGGTTACTCTGTTTCTAGCTCTTATATTTTGATCATGAATCAGAGGTTTTAATTTTTACGTCCTCACGCCACCCATCACCTTTTTCTTTTACCATTTGTACAACATACCGAGGAATGATTTGTCTATTTTTGCAAAACTGCCTGCTAGTAAATATTGCTATATATTGATCTTTACCTTCTTTAAAGCCCTGCTTAATAAATCCGAAGGACACATCAGCGGTAGCTTTACACTGCTGCAACTCCTCCTCTAGGATAGAAAAACGACGACGAATTATTATCAGAAAATGCATCGTAATTCCGTCTACCATAACCATAGAGGACTTGGTACTCGTGTATTATTGAGAACACTCTCAATAAGTGAAGTTAAGTTAGGTTAGGTATCTTCTATCACTATGCGCTCCTTCTCGTAATGTTCCTTCTCGTAAGAGTATAAAGTCATGTTGTGCCCATTGACGCACTGTTTTGTTGTGGGCAACAACCCCTTATCCTGAAAAAATATAATTGCCTCTTTTTCAGTCTTTGGCAAATCCCGAATCTTCATTTCAAAATCCATGTTCAGACACTATCCTCTATCACTATGCGTAGTTTTGAGTTTTGTCTTTGTGGCTGTGAAACTGGATTTTCTCATAAAATGTATCTGCGTCGTAGTTTGTTTCACGAAAGAACCTAACTTCACTTATTGAGTGTGTTCTGAATAATACACAAGTACCGAGAACTATTACGAGTATCAGCAAAACCCAAAAAACAATTTAGTGATATCACCAATACCGAATGACCGCTTTTTCCTAGTGGTGGTAAAAGCTCACATTAGTAATATTATTAGGTGATATCGCAATTACAAGGTTCGAGACTTGAAGGGGTCGAGTTAGACCGCAAACATGCCTATGCAAGTAATGCTCTTGTAAAGTTTGTGGGAATTGATTTTCAAACGACTCATCAGAAAGTTGCTTTGTATTTGAGGCGTAATCAATACAGGGTAGGTTAAATGCACCAACTGCTAGAAACTGGAACTAAATAAAGAAACAGAGGATAAGTACTGTAATATTTTTTGATTATTAAATATAGACAATTCACTAACACTAAGATTACAGTAAACAGCCACAACTCTAAAAGCGCTTGTGGACCCAGGAAATTCACATCAACAGCTAAACATTGCCATATACTTGATGAGATTGGGTCATTAACTTCCATATACTTCAACTTGGTATGAACATAAATGAAAATTCCATGCTTATAATTACTGTTTACAAAGAGATTATAATCACGCACTTGCTGGAAATACACATCTGGTTTAGTTCTTGGGTAACGATTCCGTAATAACGACGATTTGGGGTTTGAGGGCTTGAGATTTGTCAATCTTCGAAGATAAATAGTCTGCGTTTGTAGAGAGAACAGCTAAATCACTCCATCGTTCCCTACGAAAAGAATTCACTTTCACAAGTTCTGGTCCCGCTTTGCTGTTTCTAATCTTTAAACCTGATTCGTCTGCTGCTCCCTTTTCTTTAAGTTTCTGCTTCAAAACATCGTACTTTTTCTTATGCGCAATCATGAGAAAATCCGAAGCCTGTAAATATATCATTTTAACGTAAATGTAATGTCACTGCAATGATTGGTATTGCAAGACAATACTTGCTTTTTTTGTTTGCCCAGTGAAATTCAGTTCAAAATTAGACGTTTAGTGTTCAGGATATTGTTAATTTGTACTGGATGAGCTATTTATTATACGAAGTTTCTGATGATTTTTTTCCTGCTGGAAAATTAAGAAAGCTCTTCTCCTAAATCAGTCAATGAAGTTGGGTAATATCTCTATTCAGTTTTTCAGTAATTTTTTGCTGAATACATTCTATCTGATGTATCTTAATCACATTTTGGAATTTCATATAAGGTATTTATTTCAAAAAATTGCTATCACAACCCACAAAAGACTAAATGTGTATTTTGGGGTCAAATCGGACAAGTAGAGCACAACCTAAAAACAAGTTTAAAAATAACAATACCCTTGAAACTGGCCAAAGCGTGTGATAAAATTGATAGAATGAATAACTCATTCATAGGATTTTGTGTTAAATGTGTCTAAAGACTATTAGACTATGGTAAATAATGTTATCGAACATATATCTAAGAGATAATACAGTCTATAATGAACATTCCTGAAAATTTCTTCAGGAAACAGACATCATCATTGATACGAAAGACATCTTTACAATATAGACAGTTAATGTGTTAAAACAAAATCCTATGAATGAGTTATTCATTCTATCAATTTAATCATACACTTTTGCCAGTTTCAACTGTTTTGTTATTTTTAAACTTGTTTTGAGGTTGTGATGCTCAAGTGATACCGCCCAGGGAAAAAAATTAATTACAGCTCCCCACTCCCAATTAAACACAAGCAAAAAAAAACTGAATCAAAGTGAAAATTTGGGTTAAAGTGGGCAATTCCCAGCTGTGGCGCCCCCAGGCAATGGTGCCCGGGAAAACTATCGCAATCCCCCACCCCATAGGACCAGCTCTGTGTCTTTGTAATCTATGGTGTATTAAATTTGATTCCTGTATGTTTCTCAGGGGATGTGTACATGTGTATAACTGAAGCAAAAAATTATATGCAGACTTTAGGACTTGATACATACTTTAGGTCGGTGTCTTTTCTTTTGGTCTTTGTAGCCATACTACTGATGAAAACAAACTTCAGCTTCTTGACATGACACTATCTTTTGAGCATATTTGACATTATTAGTTTTTAAGCCGGAAAAAGAGGTTTTTATTGTTTAAAAAGTGGAACAGTGAGAAAGAGTCAAAAGGTTTTTGGCGTTGACATGAAAAGTCCTTTGGGGGTGATAGTTCTAAGCTACGCCCCGGGGGCACATAAGCTTTTTTGGGAGGGGTGGTTGTGTGAACTTTAGAGGAGGCTCATTTGATTTGAAATTTAAAGTTATAGTTCCCTCTTAAGAGTCAAAAGTGACGGGAGGGAAACTAGCCCCCTCTCCCTGACGTTCACTTTTCTCTAAACGTATTCGATAAAAATTGTGAGACGGTCATTTTATTAACAATAGCCCAAAGAGTATATTACAATGCCTTTAGGGTGGACGCAACCCTCCAGAGGCTAGGGGCAAGGATTTTTGGCTGTGCCGCGGGCATTAAAGGTTTTTATGGAACAAATGGTTGTATAAACATCGCATCGGATGGGGCTCGTTTGATTAGAAGTCGGAAGATCTAGTATCCTTTTTAAGAGTCAAAAATGAATGGAGGGCAACCAGCCCCTCCCCCGCGAGCCAATTTTTTTGTGTATTTTTGGTGCTAATTGCCCAATTTTCAGATTTTAAACTAAATCAACTCGAGTAGTATGAGCTTTTTAAAATAGTAAATGTAATCTTTTTCAGGATTCTACACCAAATATGAACCAAAAGAAGTCCTTGGAAGGTGAGTAGGTAAGACTTATAAAGTTGTTTCTTTATTATTTATCCCACTATTCGGATTGGTCCAAAGTAGACAATGGGCAAAATTATCCAATTTATGTCTAAAAATGAACTCCTTAGAGTATTTTTTTTTACATTTCATAAGAAGTCATCAGAATATTGAAAGTAAGACTCACAAGAAGGTAGATAATGATTGTTATGTATCCACCGTTATTTTTTGGCTTCTCTTTTTTTTCTCTATTTACGGTCTTTCGTTTTCAAGTTTCTTTTCTTTTTCTTTTTTTTAACATGCTCTACCCCATGGAAAGGCTTGGATTGTTTGTAGTTTTGTTTATTGGATTTTATTATTGGGCAAAATGTATTTAGGAAATGCCTTAAAATATTAATCATTAAATAGATGAATTATTATTCTCATCTTGCAAAAAAAAATCCTGGGTGCGTCAATTTGGGTGCGACATTGGGAAATTAGGGGTTAAAAATGAACTTACAAGTTTTTATTACTTCATAAGAAGTCATTATAAGCTTAGAATTAAGACTTTTATTTATTTGGTTTTATTTATGTCACTATTTTTTTGCCTTTTCCCCTAGTTTACAGTTGTTTGCAGAAAAATGGACTGGGAAAAGTTATATAGTAATTGTATTGTTATTTTGTTTTAAAGATGGTTTGACATCTCTAATAGTAAATTTCAAAGTAATTCCGTCATTTTCTTCTCCCGCTTGAAGGTTGCCAGAAATTGGAATTCGGTCGAAAGGTCTGTTTTTAAGGCTAACTGCTAAATTATTTTCATGTCTGATACTCATATGTCACTTTGAATCGGACAAAGTAAAAACTGCGCGACATTGGGAAATTAGGGGTTAAAAATGAACTTAAAGTTTTTATTACTTCAGAAGAAGTCATTATAAGCTTAGAATTAAGACTTTTCTATATTTGATTTTTATTTATGTCACTATTTTTTTCCCCTAGTTTACAGTTTTATTTATCTCTAAACGGTGTTTTAACGTTTTCTTACGGTGTTAAAACACCGTAAGTGTTTCACTTTGAGAAATACTTTAAACTTAATCTTTCAACATCGAAGCATACGAGATTTGCAACAGATAACTGATATAAACCTACTTTGTGTAGAAATGATATGAAAAAGAACATTGAATTTTTACCATTTCTTTATAAGGGTTACGTGTATGATTATTACGGTTTTGATGGCATTATGAGCAAAAAGGTCAAAGTTTTAAAGGTACAACATTTAAGGTTTTTTTCATATATGATGAAATCAGTGATAAAGTTGCGCGATTACAATTAGATATAACAGTTTATAATTTTTCAATGGATTGCTTCACAATGCTATTGTCAGTCCTCTTACCTATGTCAAGCCCCCTCCAGTGCAAAGGACAAATTTACTGTGAAATTTCCAATTTAAAGGGTATTTTACGACGCAAGAAGACTGTCAAATCCAAAGTTCTCATGAGTTTTTAGCATAAAGGTTCATTAGATCACCTTTGAAACAATATACATGTTATATTATTAAAACTAAAACTAATTATAAAATGTTCTAAAGACAATGACAACGTTTATAGTTATATAACTGTCATTAATCAATGAGATATGGTTTGAAGTTTTCATGAGATTTTAGCTTAAAGGCTCATTTCATTAGACCTTTGAAATAATATACATGTTGCATAAGAAAATAATTGAGGAGGAAGCAATTGAGTTTGAATTTTAGTTGCTTCTCACTAAAAATCTGCTTATTTTCATCGAACCCTTATATTTCTTAGTTCATATCTAAAGATAATCAGTTTTTGTTATTAGTGTTTTTTTTTAATAATATACATGTTGCATAAAACAAATTATTGAGGGGAAAGAAATTGACTTAAAATTTTAGTTGCTTCTCACTAAAAATCCGCATATTTTCATCAAACCCTTATATTTCAAAGGTCATATCTAAAGGTAATTATATTTTGTTATTTGTGTTTTTTAATAATATACATGTTGCATAAGAAAATTATTTTGGAGGAAGCAACTGAGTTTAAATTCTTGTTGCTTCTCACTAAAAATCCGGATATTTTCATCAAACCCTTATATTTCAAAGGTCATATCTAAAGATAATTGTTCTTTGACAGCCCTCACATCTGGTCCTTAGAGATAACAACTGAGCCAACTACATTTTTAGCTTCTAAGCAGTTTCCCATTGATTTTATGAAATTTATGTCTAATGCATGAATCGAACATGAGACCCATTATTTCCTGTGGTAAAAGAACGACACGTTACTCGACTAAGGTAACAAGTCATAGATGGAATTATGTTCTTAGAAACAAATTCTAGATGATCAATGTATTGTTTGTGGAACGCTGGTCTACTGGTGTTAGCCGTCACTACATCGTAACAAATTGTTGGCACAATCGATTTCTCAATTGAATAAATGGTAAATGCAATTAGCGATTTGTTTGTGGCCGCCTTTTTTGGCATCATTCCGAGAATAGGCATACCATGGTGATTTGAGATGCTTGCTGGACAGACATATTCTTTTGATGGTTAATGAAACTTGTTTCGATCTCCAAAAATTGTTGTACAGACTGCAACCGGCCAGGTATCATTTTTGTAATCTAATGGTCCTGAGCACATCAGTTTTCCATTACCGGGCTTGCGCATGAGCTTGGGTCCCCATATTGCCATCCAAAACCCCATGTCTCTGTCCTGGGCCCCAATGCCCCTCCTCCAATTTTTGAACGTGAAATGATTATCAATTATCGATATTGATTATTGGTTATCGATTATTGATTGTGGATATTGATTACCGACTACCGATTATGGATATTGAAACCCCATGTCCCTGTCTTGGGCCCCAATGCCCCTCCTCCAATTTTTGAACGTGAAATGATTATCAATTATCGATATTGATTATTGTTTATCGATTATTGATTGTGGATATTGATTACCGACTACCGATTATGGATATTGATTATCGATTATTGATTATCGATTATTGATTTTCGATTAGTGATTATCGATTAGTGATTATTGATAATTAATTATCGATTATTGCTTATCGCTTATCCATTATTGATTATTGATTTTATTGGTTTTTTAACTTAGAATTTTTTTGGGATTTAAAATTTTCTTGGACTTAGAATTTTTTCTGAACTTAGATTTTTTTGAAACTTAGAATTATTTTGGGACTTAGAAAATACTCAAATTTCATTTACAAAAATAGTTGTATTTTAAACATTGATGTTCTTATTTCTGAAAACTAAACCCCAAGTTTATTAAATACTAAAATATTATTAATACCGTGTGTAGTTTCATTTCTGAAAACTAAAACCTAAGTTTATTAAATACCCATATATTATTAATAAATCAGATTCATTTTAAACGTGGATGTCATCATTTCTGAAAACTAAAGCCAAGTTTATTAAATACTTAAATATTGTTAATAAAATCAGATGTATTTTAAATGTGGATTTTCCTATTTATTAATTCTATTTATGGATTTTTAAGTATTATTAACAGAATCAGCTGTAATTTAATCGTGTCTGTTCTTATTTCTGAAAGCTTAAACCCAAGTTTATTAAATGCCCAAAGATTATTAAGAACATGAGATGTATTTTAAAGTGGAAAGTCTTATTTCTTAAAACTAAAACCGAAGTTTATTAAATTCTCGAATATCATTAATAAAATAAATGTATTTTTAACGTAATATTACGAAAAGTAAAATTCAAGCCTGTTAATTTCTGAAAACTAAAAACAAAAATTTATTAAATACTCATATATTTTTAATAAAATCACATGTATTTTAAACATGGATCTTTTTTTCTGAAAACTAAAACCCTAGTTTATTAAATATTCAAATAGTATTAACAAAATCAGATGTATTTTAAACGTGGATGTTCTTATTTTTGAAAACTAAAAACCAAAATTTATTAAATACTCAGATATTATTAAAAAAAAATCAGATGTATTTCATACATGCATGTTCTTTTTTTCTGAAAACTTAAACCCTAGTTTATTAAATATTCAAATAGTATTAACTAAATCAGATGTATTTTAAACGTGGATGTTCTTATTTCTGAAAACCAAAGCTAAAGTTTATTACATATGCAAATATTATTAATAAAATCAAATGTATTTTAAACGTGGACATTCTTTTTCTGAAAAATAAAACCCTAGTCTATTAAATACTCAAATAGCATTAACAAAATCAGGTGTGTTTTAAACGTGGATGCTCTTATTTCTGAAAACTTAAACCCAAGTTTATTAAATACTCAAATATTATTAATAAAATCAGATGTATTTAACGGGGATATTCTTATTTCTGAAAACTAAAATCCCAGTTTATTAAACACTCAAATATTATTAATAAAATAAGGCATATTTTAAACATGGACGATGTTCTTATTTCTGAAAACTAAAATCCCTGATATTAAATACTCAAATATTATTCATAGAATCAGATATATTTATAACGTGGATGTTCTTGGGCTTTATTTCCATGTTTATTTCGTATTTGCTCTTTGAAACATAGAAACGACCTGGACTCCAGTTTTCAGAAGTACAAACCTCCGCGTTTAAAATGCATCTGATTTTATTAATAATATTTGAGTATTTGATAAACCTGGATTTTAGTTTTTAGAAATAAAAACATCCATGTTAAAAATAACAATATCTGGATATTTAATAAACTTGGGTTCTAATTTTCAGAATTAATGACATTCACGTAAAAAATATAGCTGTTTTTATTGATAACATATGAATTTTTTAATAAACTTAGGTTTTAGTTTTCAGAAATAAGAACATCCACGCTTAAAATACATCTGATTTTATTTATAATATTTGAGCATTGAATAAACTTTTATTTCAGTTTCCAGAAATATTGACATTCACGTTAAATATAATCTTATTTTATTGATAATAGTTGAATTTTTATCAAACTTCGGGTTAGTTTTCAGAAATAAGAACATCCCCGTTTAAAATACATCTGATTTTATTTATAATATTTGAGTATTTAATAAACTTGGGTTTTAGCTATCAGAAATGCGAACATCCACGTTTAAAATACGTCTGATTCTATTAGTAATATTTGAGTATATAATAAACTTGGTTTTTTGTTTTCAGATATAAGAACATCAAGGTTTAAAAGATCTGATTTATTAATAATATATGATTATTTGATAAACTTGGGTTTAAGTTTTCAGAAATGAGAATACACACGGTTAAAATGCATCTGCGGTTATTTATAGCATTTGAGTATTCAATAATCTTGGGGTTTAATTTTCAGAAATAAGAACACTCACGTTTAAAATGCATTTGATTTTATTAACTATCTTGAGTATTTAATGAAATTCGGTTTCAGTTTTCTGAAATAAGAACATCCACGTTTAATATTTAATAAACTTGGGTTTTTCGTTTTCAGCAATAAGAACACACACAGTTAAAATATAATCGATTTTATTTAGTATTTGAGTATTTAATGAACTTGGGGCTTAGTTTTTAAAATAACAACATCCACGTTTAAAATACATCTGATTTTATCAATAAAATTTGAGAATTAAATAAACTTGGGTTTTGTTTCAGAAATGAGAATATCCACGTTTAAAATACATCTGATCTTAATAATAATATATGAGTATCTAATAAACTTGGGTTTTAGCTTTCAGAAATACGAACATCCACGTTTAAAATACGTCTGATCTTATTAATAATATTTGGAGTATTTAATAAATTTGGGTTTTAGTTTCAGAAATAAGAACATCCACATCTAATTTTAATAATAATATGTGACTATTTATTAAACTTGGATTTTAGTTTTCAGAAATGAGAATATACACGGTTAGAATGCATCTGTTTTTTAATGAGTATTTAATAAAATTTTGGTTTGTTTTCAGAAATAAGAACATCTACGTTTAAAAATGCATTTGATTTTATTAACTATCTTCAGTATTTAATGAAATTCGGTTTCAGTTTTCTGAAATAAGGACATCCACGTTTAATATTTAATAAACTTGGGTTTTTCGTTTTCAGAAATAAGAACACACATAGTTAAAATATAATCGATTTTATTTAGTATTTGAGTATTTAATGAACTTGGGGCTTAGTTTTCAAAATAAGAACATCCACGTTTAAAATACATCTGATTTTATTAATAAAATTTGAGAATTAAATAAACTTGGGTTTTGTTTCAGAAATGTGAATATCCACGTTTAAAATACATCTGATCTTAATAATGATATATGAGTATGTAATAAACTTGGGTTTTAGCTTTTAGAAATGCGAACATCCACGTTTAAAATACGTCTGATCTTATTAATAATATTTGGAGTATTTAATAAATTTGGATTTTAGTTTTCAGAAATAAGAACATCCACATCTAATTTTAATAATAATATGTTACTATTTATTAAACTTGGATTTTAGTTTTCAGAAATGAGAATATTCACAGTTAGAATGCATCTGCTTTTTTAATGAGTATTTAATAAATTTTGGGTTTAGTTTTCAGAAATTAGAACATCTACGTTTAAAATACATCCGATTTTAGTAGCAATATTTGAGTATTTAATAAAATTGGGTTTTAGTTTTTAGAAATAAGAATATCCGCTTTTAAAATACATTTGATTTTATTAATAATATTTGAGTATTTTATAACGTGGGTTTTAGTTTTCAAAAACGAGAATACACACGGTTAAAGTTGATCTGCTTTTATTAGTAATATTTATGTTTTTAATGAACTTTATGTTTAGTTTCAGAAATGAGAACATCCACATTTAAAATATATCTGATTTTATTAATATAGTTCGAGTATTTCATGTAAAAAAAAGTCCCAAAAGATTTTAGGTTCCAAATAAAAAATAATAATCAATAATCGATAATCAATAATCGACAATCATTGATCAATAATCGACAATCCATAATCAATAATCAATTATCGATAGTCATTGTCCATAATCAATAATGGATAATCAATTACCAATATTTATAATCAATAATTGATAAGCAATAATCGATAATCAATAATCGATTATCATTTATCAATAATTGACAATCAATATCGATAATCAATAATTATTTGACTTAAAAAAATCGGGGGGGGGCATTGGGGCCCTTGAGGGGAGCTCAGGGTCCTGGAGGGGGACTTGGTGTCCTGAATGGGAAAATGGGGACCGAAATTCATGCGCAAATACAGTAATGGAAAACCGATGTGCTCAGAACCATTACATTACAAAAATGATACCTGTCCGATTGTAGTCATTGTAATTTTTGGAGATCGAAACAATATTCATTAACCATTAAAAGAATATGTCTGTCCAGCATCTCAAATCACCATGGTATGCATATTCTCGGAATGATGCCAAAAAAGTGCTCGGAAACAGATCACACATTGCCAGATTGCAAGCACCATATATCCAATTGAGAAATCGATTGCGCAAATAACTTGTTACGATGAAGTGACGCTTAAGACCAGTTGACCGGCGTCCGAGAAACAATACGTTGATTGCCTAGAATGTCTTTGTAAGAACATAATTTTATCAATGACTTATTGGCTCGATCGAGTAACATGTTGTTCCTTTACTATAGGAAAAAAGGATCTCATGTTCGGTTTATATATCAGCCATAAGTTTCATAAAATCAATTGAAAACTGCTTAGAAGGTAAAAATGTCGTTGGCTCAGTTTTTATCTCAAAGTACCAGATGTGAGAGCTTTTACAGAGTGTATTGTATTGTTTCACCAACAAAATGAATGATTGCGCAATACCAGATAATAAATCCTTCTTGAAATTCTGGGAGACATGTCAGGAAATTCTCAGAAATCCGGATATGGGCCCGCTTGTAATCATTGTATTGTTTCACCGAGCACATGAATGAATTACATGAATTACGCAATGCCAGATTGCCTCATTCTTGAAATTCGTGAAATAAACGGAAACATGCCAAGAAATTCTGGGAAATCAGGATGTGGGTCCGCTTGTATTCATTATATTATCTCACTGAGAAAAGGAATGATTACGCAAGACCACATAACGCATCATTCTTTAAATTCACGAAATTTCAACCAGTCTCGGGAACCGGTTTGCACATTCTTGGAATGATGCGATAAAAGACGCTAGCAAAAAATTAATTAGAAATCTAAGCAAAAAATTAATTAAAGATCTAAGTAAAAGATGGGGGGAGATGTGCTCAGGACCATTCAATTAGAAAAGTGATACCTATCCGGTTGTAGTCATAATCAATTGTTAATAATGAAATATCGGCTCGATACCATTAGAGTACAGAAAAGATCTCTTCAAATTGTATATTAGAATCCATATCAAAACTTCGGTTATTAGACATTATATCACTTCAAGCTCACCTCTATTATTGAACAACATACTTGGCAAACGAAACTCTGAAATTTCCTTATCAGCCGGAAGTTGTGATAACGCCATGTGTGCATGGACCCGCTTGTATCCTTCTAAGGGTATCACTGAGAAAATTATCATATATTGTTCCCAGAAAATGCTTAGACCCTCATAAAAGTTTTTAGTCGGATACGAGGGACGAGCAACTCCAATAGCGCATTGGGAGAGGGCTGTGTTGGGACCAATAGAGCGAATATAGAGGATTTTAAAATAAGTGCCGGTATTGGGGATAGAAGGGGTTGGACTGTCGTAGGAGCCTAAGGGGGATACTACTCATGTATTTGGTGGTATTTAAAGGAACTGGTGTCTATTTTGTTAATTCCTAATTTACCCAAATAAGAAACAAACTAGAAAACTATTTGAGAGGTATAAAAAGAAAAAAATACATTAGAAATTTAGATGAGTAGTTAAAAATAAAGGCCTGGATTGAGTTTTGGGTCGTGTTTTGAGCAAAGGAAGCTATTTCTTTTTAAAATAAAAAAGTCTAAACTAGTATTAAAAAATAAAGATTTCCACTGCGTGTTGGTTCTCGCGCTGGACTTGAAATGTTTATAACAGGGTTTTGAGTCCTAGTGTCGCTGGTTAGTTTTAGAAATCTAAATTGGTAGTAAAAATAAAAGTTTTTATTGAGTGCTTGTTCTTCAACTGAACTTGAAATCGTTAGAACAGGGGTTCGAGTCCTGGCGTTGCTGGTTATTTGGTTTGGAACGGCGGTCAATGGTGTGAATCTGTAAGCTCAGTCAGAGTCGACCCAGCTCTAGATGGGTATCTGGAGAAATCGAGGGGAAAAATACGGGAAGCATCGGACAACTTTACCCCAAACCATGCATTGCACTCCCGACCGAAGGCATTGAAACGCAGACTATTGGTCAACATGGCAGCTGTTTCTTCTTAAAAAAACGTAGAAGAAAGATATACTATTTAGACCTTATTACCCCTTTCAGGGTTGGTCACCTCTCACGTGTTAGGTAATAGAAATTACTTGCTATCAGGACACGCTTTTCCTCCGTGTATGTATTAGAACCTTTGATTCCTTTGTTTTTTTTCCTTTATTATTTAGAGGGGTCAGCTCGACAGTGCGGAGATGTGTTGAGAAAGAAACTGGAAAGTCTTACGCCGTGAAGATAATTGACATTAGCAGCTCGCTAGCCGACGGCACCTCTGTGCGTGATCAGGTTTTGCACGAGATCCGAATGCTGAGGGAAGTAGCTGGACATCCTTATATAAGTAAGTCTTTAGCTTAATGGACAACTTATTCCCTTCCACCAAACTCAAAATTTTAATTCTACTCGTTCACTCATAAAAAAACCTGGAAGCTTAATGCCATCCAATAGCTGTGAGGCGAAACAGGATAGACTTACAAAAAATGTGCATAAAATTCGTAAGGTTTTAATGAAACTTTTTGACTTTATTCAATTCGATGGATGGATTCAATATCGGATGGATACGATCGTTTTTCAGAGCTGGCGGTTAGTGATTGGATGATAGTTACGTCACTGTTAGTGATTGGATGATAGACTCGTACCAATTTTATTGGCAGAGGTTACTATCATAATATTTATTTTGTTGATTATTTATAGTTATTCTAACTATTCTTTGTTAATACTTTACTAGTATTTATTATTGTTGCTTGGAGTAATGTATGTAGCATTTTACAAATTTCTTTGTGTATTTTTAATTAATACACATAACAACGTACCTCATAATACGTATACTAGATTTACTTATGTAAATGGACGTATTCAGAAATTCAGTGTATTTAAGGGGGAGGGGGCTTAGGACGAAAAAATCTTTGTATTACTTTGTCTATTTTTCAATCGCTTTAGTATACATTCGGAGAAAATATATGTGAAAATCGAAACAGTCACAAAAATACACATCGTAAACTAGTAAATTTTGGAATTTGTCAGTACTTTTTTTTTATATATTGGGAGAAAAATTAAAATTAGTCAAATTTTCAGATCTCTCGAATAATCAAGACTTAATTTTCCAACGCATGATACCTTTGTAGTGGGGATGAATCAGTCCCTTACCCTACTGATTCTGCTCCTGTGTATGGACACATGTTTGAATTAACTATTGAATTCAGTAAATTTTTGGGTTGGACCCTTATTTTGACTCCACTGCCTTATACCTCGGGTACCCATTGTATAAAGTCAAGCGATTGTTTTTGCGAGCTGAAGGTTAGTGGTTGGCTGGGGGTTACAGACACTTAACAATTATACAGGTTGATATTATAATTTCGATATTTACTTGTGGTCATTATTTATAGTTACTATTACTGTTTCTATGATTATTATTTTATTAGTATTAATCATTGTTGCCCAGACTAATATATGAAGCATACCTTACAACAATCTTTATATGCTTGAATCTTCGGACAAAAAAGCTCGGCTTTTCATGAAAGAGATTTTCCCTTTAATATGCTCAACGTTCACATAACTTTCAGCTTAATATATACTGAAACGTATCATGTAATGAATATATTAAATATATACATGTACAGGGACGCATCTGAAAATTCATTGCGTATGAGGGGGAGGGAGTGGGGGGCAAAGACGAAAAAAATTTACAGAAGGGGGAGGGGCCTTGTCCTACTTTTATCTAGTTTTTATTTGCTTTAAATTACCGTCGCAAAAATAAGTTATGAAAATCATAATAGTCACAAAAACACCCATCTTCAACTTGTGGATTTAGAATTTGTCACTTAAATTAGTCAAATTTCTAGTTTTTTGTAGTATTTTGTATATATTTCCGAATTTAAGATACATCGGAGGGGGGGGGGGGGTCCCTGCCATATCCTGAGATTCATCTTATTGTTCATTGACACATGTTTAAATAAACAAAAATTAGATATATCTTTTGGCGATATCTGTTCAATTTATTGAGTAGATTTTTGGGCTGCACCGAGAATCCCCCAACGGTGTAGCCAAAATTGCTGCGTGTAGCCAGATGAATTGTCTGCGACATATGCTTACAGTGATGATAAGGGGAATCGTTTTAACAAATTTCTTTTCTTTTACTGACCAAAACTTTTTAATATTTCCTATCTTGGACGATGACAGGGGGCGGGGAGGCAACAAGAATTGTAAAGGAATAAGAAATAGAGAAAAATATTGGTAACAACAAAGTTTAGGGTAGTAGTAGCCCCCAATCCCGCTGGGAACTTCACGGCGGTGTTCATGATTCTTGTACCTCATATACCGTCATAGTTAACCTTCCAAATAGCGCCTGTCTGATAACCGAAAATTTCCCTTTGGGAGAAATTTTTCTATGGCAAAGACGCCCAGTTTTTTCCCGTTCCCCGTTCACGCTTAGCAAGGTGACGTCATGACCTCCAAGTGGCATCCCTACCTGGCTTTCAACCCATTTCGCATTTTTTTCCATCATCTTACAAATTTCAGTTGTTTGGGAGGGGGGCTACAAGGAAAACTAAACAAATGGATCTAAAATTTGTTTATATCTATTTTTGTTACATTTTCATGAGTTGATCAAACATTTCGGGGGAGAGGCTTGGATCACATCCCCCCCCTCACTGGATACGGCCTGGCCACCCCGAAAGGGATGTTTTTTAAATCAACCAAGTGACAATGGATTATTTCTTGGGTTGTAAATAGGTGTCATTAAATTTGGATGCAATCCCTTTTTTGATTGTCCAACTTTACTTTTTGGACATCCACTCACAGCACAACCGATTAATTAATGAATTAAAGAATCAGTTATCACTTTCTCTTTCGAAAACTTCTAATTTGTTGTTTGAACTCAAGTTTTGTTGTTTTTCTTCAATTTGTTTTTATCAAGTTTTGGGAATATGGTAGGAAATTAGCTGCATGGGGTCCACCGGAACCAGCAAAATTTTGAAAGAAGTCTATGAGAAAAAAAAGTTAGGGATCTCTGATCTATATAGTAGGGTGTTTTATAACATTTTGTAAAAAGAGGAAAATTGTGTTGGGTGCTATCTTTCTTCAGTACATGTGGCTTTTTGCTTTTTGTACTTGTTTCCATCATCCCTCAAGCTGGGCTGAATTCAATTAAACATAAAGTAAAATTTCGTTTCTAAAGTTTGAAACAGCTTTTAAGTTGAAATATTTTTAACTTGACTGAAAAATTCTCAAGTCATGTAATTTAGCATTAGTCATGAAGTTATTATTTTCTCTTTCAAGTGATTTAGTTTGTACTTTTTTTTTTGTCATTTAATGTTGTCAATATTGCCAACTTTGTCAAGGAATTCCCTGTTGCAGTCAGTTGAATTCTGACATCTACCTCTATTTAACTTTGAGTTTATTGTGATTATTTATAAGTGATTTAGTTTGTACGGTTTTTTTTTGTTATTTAATGTTGTCAATATTGCCAACTTTGTCAAGGAATTCCCTGTTGCAGTCAGTTGAATTCTGACATCTATCTCTATTTAACTTTGAGTTTATTGTGACTCATGACTTTACAAATTAAAATCAGGGCACTATCGTACGCATTTGCAGCTTTTAGAATGTTCAGGGAGTCAATGTTGGTTCTCCAGTTAGCTTTAATGTTTTTTTAAGCACGTTCATAATTCAATTTTTTTTTTCTTTGCAGTTGAGCTATATGACGTTTTTGAATCAACCACATTTATATTTTTGATATTTGAGCTCTGCCGACGAGGAGAACTGTTTGATTACTTGACTAGTGTAGTTACACTATCAGAAAAGAAAACGAAGTAAGTTTGTTTCGAAATAAAAACTGCTTTAAAAGGAGATGCACATGTAACGTTTGGGGAGAGGGGTGTTGTAAAAACCACAAAAACTGGTGAATTTTGTGGAAAATGTAGGAAATTAGGAGTACTTGCCCCCTTCATTTTTTGCACACACACCCTCCCCACATATTCTGAAAGATACCTTTCCTAAGCATTTTTTTAATAAGAAAAGCCTTTTCTATATTTTCGTTGAAAAGAAAAAAAAGAAAAAAAAAAGACAAATTTGACTGCTAGAAAAAAAGTTAGGCTACCAAAAAAAAGCATACAAAAATATAAGAAATTCTGTTTACATTTATTTATTTTTTACTTTTGTACGAGTGAAACAATTTTTTTCGGGGGAGGAGGCTCTAATCTGGGTCTCCCCCCGTAGAAAATGGCTGAATCATAATGTTTATATTTTGTTTGTCACCAAATTAAAAGTACATACACCTGCTGTTTATTTTCATTTGGAGGAAAACGAAGTAAAGGTGCAGGATTTTTTTTTTACTGAAATTACCTAAATTAGAAAAAAAAATTAATTTTTTATTAAATCTAGCTAAATTTTGTGCTAAATCTTAACTAAATACTAAAAAACAAACTAGACAAACATTCTGCTGTTGTTCAGCTATGCTGTTGTGTTGACTTAGTAGCCTATGTTTTGTTTTTTGTCATGTTGGGCCTGTCTGAAATGAGCAAAGATCAGTGTATAGGCTAGCAGTTTCTGCTTAATGAGACTGGAGTTCTTGCGACTTATGTGTTTCCTGGCTGAACGCTGGCTGGCTGATGTGAATACGGCCCAGTTATTCAAATGGGCTATCTAAGATAGTTGCTAATTGAGGGAAGTATAATAGACGTGCACTGGGTAGGCTATATGCTACATTCTGTGATCAATCTGTCCTTTATCTATCTGGTCTTTATCCCCTTCTGAAGAAAAATGATGTTACTCAGATTCAGACTCTTTATTTCAGATATTGTAAATTTTTACTTTATCTCCCCCCTTGGTATAGCAATGGTAAGATAATTTGTAAGTTTGATGTCCCTGATATAAGTTCAAAGTTGGCCCTCCTGCATGGAAGATTGTTGGA